>NC_045454.1:22392292-22393992 GCF_002776525.5 Piliocolobus tephrosceles | reverse complement strand
GACAAGTTAAATTTTATAACACACATGCAGTAAAGTGTGTAAATCTTAAATGCATAGTATAATTAATTTTTCATATGAATACCACCACGACTCAGATTAAAATATAGAATACTGGCTGGGAGCAAATGGCTCATACCTGTAATCCCAGCATTTTGGGAGACCAAAGCAGGAGGATCACGTGTGGCTAGGTATTTGAGACCAGCCGAGGCAACACAGCAAGACCCCATCTCTACAAAAAATAAAAAGTAAAAATATTAGCCAGATGTGGTGGCACATACCTGTAGTCCCAGCTACTTGGGAGGCTGAGGTGAGAGGATCAGTTGAGTCCAGGAGGTTGGGGTTACAGTGAGCTGTGACTGTGTCACTGCACTCTAGCCTGGAGTGCAGAGGAAGTCTAAAAGAATAAAAAAATGTATATAGAATACTTCCAACCCTTCAGAAGATCCCTTGTACCCTCCTAGTCATTATCTCCTGAGGGTAAGCATCATTCTGACCTCTATCACCATGGATTAGTTTCAACTGTTCTTGAACTTTATATTAATGGAGATGCATTCATGCTGATACTTGTGGCAATAGTTTGCTCATTTTCGTTGCCATATAGTATTCCACTGCATGAATATATCACTATTTATTCATTCTCGTGTTGATGGACATTAGGGTTGTTTCAAGGTTTTGGCTGTTATGGATAATGCTGGTATGATCATTCTTATTCAGGACCGTTAGTGGATATTTGTGGTCTTTTTACTTGAGTGTTGTGGTATAATAGCCTCCCAAAAGATATGTCCACGTCCCAACCCTTGGAACCTGTGACAGTGACATTATTTGGAAAAGGAGTCTTTGTGCAATTTTGTGTACAAAAAAAAATTGTGTAATTTTTTTTTTTTTTTGAGATGGAGTCTCGCTCTATTGCCCAGGCTGGAGTGTGGTGGTGCAATCTCAGCTCACTGCAACCTCTGCCTCCTGAGTTCAAGCAATTCTCCTGTCTTAGCCTCCTGAGTAGGTGGGATTACAGGCACGCACAACCACACCCAGCTTTTTTTTTTTTTGTAGAGATGGGATTTCACCATGTTGGCCAGGCTTCACTATGTTGGCCAGGCTGGTCTCCAATTCCTGACCTCAGGTGATCCGCCCACCTCGGCCTCCCAAAGTACTGGGATTATAGGTGTGAGCCACCGCACGCAGCTTGTACGTGTAATTAAATTAAGGATCTCAAGATAAGATCAGCTTGTATTACCTGAGTGGGCTGTAAATCCAATGACAAGGGTCCTTATAAGAGACACAGGGAGCAGGAGAAGGCCATGTGGAGACAGAGGCGAAGATAAGGGTTATACAGCCCCAAGCTAAGGACTGTTTAGAGCCAACAGAAGCTGGAAGAGGCAGGGAAGGATTAGAGTCTTCAGAGGAAGCATGGCGTGGCTGACACCTTGACTTTGGCCTTCTGGTCTCTAGAACACTGAAATAATAATTCTGTTGTTTTAAGCCACAAAGTTTGGGATCATCTGTGACGGCAGCCAGAGGAAATTAATAATACAAAAGTTCACTTTACTAATACCCGTTTATATTTGTTCGTGTTGTGCACAACACACCACTGGAAATTTTAAAAAGTGTTTGGAGTAAGGCCGGGCGCAGTGGCTCAAGCCTGTAACCCCAGCACTTTGGGAGGCCGAGACGGGCGGATCACGAGGTCAGGAGATCGAGAC
>NC_045454.1:22389020-22392192 GCF_002776525.5 Piliocolobus tephrosceles | reverse complement strand
AGCCCGGGCGACAGAGAGAGACTCTGTCTCAAAAAAAAAAAAAAAAGTGTTTGGAGTGCAGACTTCCCCAAGCCTGGCTAACTTTTTCTTCCTTCTCTGGGAAAGATGTTTTGAGCAGTGTACAGAAGTGTGGAGAGTGACCCCAATGTCCTTGTCAATGTGTGTCTGCAAATCTTACCTGTTGCCGGGCACGGTGGCTCACACCTGTAATCCCAGCACTTTGGGAGGCCGAGACGGGCGGATCACGAGGTCAGGAGATCGAGGCCATCCTGGCTAACACGGTGAAATCCCATTTCTACTAAAAAATACAAAAAACTAGCCGGGCGAGGTGGCGGGCGCCTGTAATCCCAGCTACTCCGGAGGCTGAGGCAAGAGAATGACGTAAACCCGGGAGGCGGAGCTTGCACTGAGCTGAGATCCGGCCACTGCACTCCAGCCCCAGGCGACAGAGCGAGACTCCGTCTCAAAAAAAAAAAAAAAAATCTTACCTGTCACAGTGTGGGCCACTCTGACAGCCCTGTGTCCCCACCAGAAGCATCTCTTCCTTATGCAGCCTGAGCTTCCTCTGCTAGGGTGGCCAGTTCCCCTCCTCCGGCCCTGCCTTTTTGCAGGTTCACAGGGCAAGACTGGCTGTTTCTTGTTAATATTAACTATACTTGAATTTTCAAGGATTTTTTTTTTTTTGAAGAAAAAAAGTATAATGCCAATACAAAACACACACACACACACACAGGAAAAAAATTAACCTTACTAAACTAAACCTGCCCTGATAGGAGGGCTCTTCTCACAAACCTGACTGCAGAGCAAAATGGAATTGTTCCAGTTTCCTCCTTATTTGCAAACAGGCATGCATCAGCTTCTTATTTTAACAACTTTCTTTCTTTCTCTTTCTCTCTTTCTTTCTTTCTTTCTTTCCTTTCTTTCTTTCTCTCTTTTTTCTTTTTCTTTTTTTTGTTTTTTAATTTCAGACAGTCTTGCTCTGTCGCCCAGGCTGGAGTGTAGTGGTGCGATCTCAGCTCACTGCAACCTCCATCTCCTGGGTTCAAGTGATTCTCCTGCCTCAACCTCCTGAGTAGCTGGGACTACAGGTACACACCACCATGCCCAGCTAATTTTTCGTATTTTTAGTAGAGAGGGGGTTTCACCGTGTTGGCCAGGCTGGTCTTTTTTTTTTTTTTTTTTTGGAGACGGAACTTGCTCTGTTGCCCAGGCTGGAGTGCAGTGGCACAATCTTGGCTCACTGCAAGCTCCGTCTCCTAGGTTCACACCATTCTCCTGCCTCAGCCTCCCGAGTACCTGGGACTACAGGCACCCGCCACCAGGCCCGGCTAATTTTTTGTATTTTTAGTAGAGACGGGGTTTCACCGTGTTGGCCAGGATGGTCTCAATCTCCTGACCTCGTGATCCACCCATCTCGGCCTCCCAAAGTGCTGGGATTACAGGTGTGAGCCACTGCGCTCAGCCTTTGACAACTTTCTTACTAAGTGGTGTGGGAAAACACCCAGAGCTAAACAAAACCAACGTGGGGAAGTGACAAGCATTTGAGAATTCTTACATTTCTCCTAGCTGTATTCCCCCCAGAATGTGGTTTCCACCTTTCCGTTTTGTTTTGTTTTTTGAGTCTGGAGACAGGTTGGAGTGTATTGGTGCGATCAGTGCATGCTGCAGCCTTGCCCTCATGGGCTCAAGCAATCTGCCCACCTCAGCCTCCCAAGTAGCTGGGTCCACAGGCATGCCCCATCAGCTTGGCTAATTTTTCTATTTTTTGGTGAAGATGGGGTCTTGTTATGTTGCCCAGGCTAGTCTCAAATTCTTGGGCTCAAGCAATCCACTTGCCTCCGCCTCCCAAAGTGCAGAGACGATAGGCAGGAGCCATTCCAGCGTCTAGTATGATGCGATTGTTGAAATCGACCCTCGTGGGAACATGTAACAATAGCTAAAACAGTGAGTGGGCACTGGGTGTGTGCTCCAGCTCAGGCTCTTACTTACCTGGTTAGATTCTCTCAAAACCCCTGGAGGTGGGGAATTTCCTGAAGGTAGGGGTTTTCCACGCTTTCCAGATGATGGCTGTAAGCTCATTGACTAGAGGCACCGTGTCTAAGTGTCTGAGGCTTAATTCCCACCCTTTAGAAGAGCAGCGGACTACGTGCATGTCAGTGGGAGAGGGGAGAGCCCAGAAAATCAATGCAGTTTTTAAAAAAATTTTTTTTATTATACTTTAAGTTCTAGGGTACATGTGCACAACATGCAGGTTTGTTACATATGTATACATGTGCCTTGTTGGTGTGCAAAGCAATGTAGTTTATCACAGCCACCCCTACCCCTACCATCACCACGGAAACCGAGCCTCCACTATCTTGGGAGTTTCCTTGAAGAGTTCCCAGTCTTGGTGAAATATGGGATGGATGGTCGGGCCCCGTGGCTCACGCCTGGAATCCTAGCACTTTGGGAGGCCAAAGTGGGTGGATCACTTGAGGTCAGGAGTCCAAGACCAGCCTGGCCAACATGGTGAAACTCCATCTCTACTAAAAATACAAAAATTAGCCAGGCGTGGTGGCGCATGTCTGTAGTTCCAGCTACTCAGGAGACTGAGGTAGGAGAATCTCTTGAACCCAGGAGGCGGAGGTTGCAGTGAGCTGAGATCGCACCACTACATTCCAGCCTGGGCAACAGAGGGAGACTGTCTCAAAAAAAAAAAAAGAAAAGAAAAAGAAAGAAAGAAAGAAAGCAATATGGGATGGAATTTCCATTGGATGTTAAAGATCCTTCCAAAACAGGTATTTTCTACAGAAAATGGGATATTTGGTTTGACCACTTCTTGCAAAAATGAACTGAAATGGTCAGAAATATTTGTTGCTCTAGGTTTTCAGAAGCAGAACGGGCGTTCTTTCTTAGAATACATCTTGGGGCCGGGCACGGTGGCTCAAGCCTGTAATCCCAGCACTTTGGGAGGCCAAGACGGGCGGATCACGAGGTCAGGAGATCGAGACCATCTTGGCTAACACGGTGAAACCCTGTCTCTACTGAAAAATACAAAAAACTAGCCAGGCGAGGTGGCGGGTGCCTGTAGTCCCAGCTACTCGGGAGGCTGAGACAGGAGAATGGCGTGAACCTGGGAGGCGGAGCTTGCAGTGAGCTGAGATCCGGCCACTGCACTCCAACCTGGGTGACA
>NC_045454.1:22322910-22388920 GCF_002776525.5 Piliocolobus tephrosceles | reverse complement strand
AAAAAAAAAAAAAAAAAAGAATACATCTTGGGCCCCTCAGGGTGTTTAGGGTGGGAATAAAGTATATAAAATGAGAAGTCAAAACAGAGAAAAGGTACTAGGGAGGAAGTTGGGCAGAGGGAAAGAACCCTTGGGAGGCCCAAAATTTAATGCTCTGGTTCATAAAATGCAAAAAAGAAAAAAGAACAAGAAAAAAAATCCATTATCCCTCCTGTCCTGTTATTGTCAAGATGCTAGCTCCTTGGACAATTCAAGATACACCAAGCTTCCTCCCCGGATAGCCCCAAGTTTAAGGGCAGGAGATGGCCTTGGACTGGGTGTCTTTGCTGAGAGAACAGCAGCACTTTGATCCAAGATGCCTGAAAGACAAAGCAGAAGTTCATGAGAAACAGAAGCCCCAGCGTCACTTGGGGTGGCAAGGAGGGACCTGTGCAGCTTGCGCCATGAACACATCGTTAGTGCATAGGAGCGCATCAGTTTTACAGAAATAGGGCTCCATCTGGCCCAAAGGGAGAATGCCCAGGCTGTGATCAAGGCATTAAGGGTAGGCTATCAAAAGTTAGGGACTTTCCAGGGTGGAAAATGTGGGAAGGAATTGGGTCAAAACCAGTCACATGTGGGGAAGAAACTTTAGGCATTACAGAGAACGTGGGCGAGATTTGGTAAGATGTCAAAACTTACCGGACTCAAGTAGGCATATTTAGGGGAAAACCAGAAGTTCATTGGAAACAGACAGATATAGTCAACAAATCTTCATGTATCTGGGGAGCGCAAATATCATGTTATTCCTTACTGTTTGTCAGAAATACACCAGCCCACACACTGTTGAGTACCTGCGTAGGAGTGGGAGATGTTCAGGCCTGCACACACCTTATCTGTGCATCAGCTCTTCACATGGAAAAATGCTGTAGAGGCCGGGCGCGGTGGCTCAAGCCTGTAATCCCAGCACTTTGGGAGGCCGAACGGGCGGATCACGAGGTCAGGAGATCGAGATCATCCTGGCTAATACGGTGAAACCCCGTCTCTAATAGAAAATACAAAAAACTAGCCGGGCGACGAGGCGGGCGCCTGTAGTCCCAGCTACTCGGGAGGCTGAGATAGGAGAATGGCGTGAACCCGGGAGGCGGAGCTTGCAGTGAGCTGAGATCCGGCCACTGTACTCCAGCCTGGGCAGCAGAGCAAGACTCCATCTCAAAAAAAGAAAAATGCTGTAGAAACAGCACAGGATCTGGACCATCCAACTCACCAACCCATCCCAGCTGGAACTCCAGTGGGCAGTCCCCTGACCCTGTTATTCCTCTGAATATGAGAAAGGCAGAGACAATTGAATAGGAGGGATATGGTTTAATCCACAGGGCTCTTTGGATGAGAAAACATGGGGCTGTTGTTAGGCAGCCCTGGTCTGCTTGAGATTTCATTTCTGGCCGGACCCGGTGGTACATGCCTGTAATCCTGGCACTTTGGGAGGCTGAAATGGGTGGATCACTTGAGGTCAGGAGTTCCAGAGTAGCGTGGCCAACATGGTGAAATCCCGTCTCTACCAAAAATACAAAAATTAGCTATGTGTGGTGGCACACACCTGTAATCCCAGCTACTCGGAAGGCTGAGACAGGAAAATCGCTTGAACCAGAGAGGCAGAGGCCACAGTGAGCTGAGACTGTGCCACTGTGACAAGCATGGGCCATAGCACAGAGCCTGGTAACCACTACTCTATTCTCTGTTTCTATGTATTTGAGTTTTTTTCAGGTTCCACATATAAGTGAGATCATGCAGTATTTGTCCTTCTGTGTCTGGCTTAGTTCACTTAGCATAACGTCCTCCGGATTCATCCAAATGGCAGGGTCTTCTCCTATTTGAAGGCTGTATAGTATTCTGTTGTATTGTATACCAAGTATCTTTATCTATTCATCACTGATGGACACTTAAGTGGTTTCCATGTCTTGACTATGGTGAATAATGCCACAATGAACCTAGTCCAAAATGAGAAGTCCTCAAATATCCATCATTGTTAAATCATTAAGTAAATACTGGCATTTATTCACAATTTATTTCATAGGTGGAATGGTACACAATGGTAAAAATGAACAAAGTTTAGCCATACACAATAAGGTGGATGATTCACAACCATAATGGTAAATCAGAGCAGCTGGGCCGGGCATTGTGGCTCACACTAGTAATCTTTAGGAGACTGAAGTGGGAGGATTGCTTGAGCCCAGGAGTTTGAGACCAGCCTGGGCAACATAGCGAGACCCTGTCTTTAAAAAAAATACAAAAATTAGGCAGGTGTACTGGTGCACACCAGATACTTGAGAGGTTTAGGTCGGAGGATCGCTTGAGCACAGGAGTTCGAGGTTGCAGTGAGCTGTGACTGTGCCACTGTGCTCTGGCCTGAGCAACAGGGCAAAACCCTATTTCAAAAAAAAAAAAGAAGAAGAAGAAGCCTAAACAAAAGAATTCTAAGTGTGTTGTTCTACTTGTATGATGTTCAGAAACTTGCAAAACTAGAGCTTTTGGGAATATGCACTCAAGTAGTAAAACTAAAGAAAAGCAAAGGGGCCAGGCGCAGTGGCTGACGTCTGTAATCTCAGCACTTCGGGACGCCAAGGCAGATGGATCCCTTGAGGCCGGGAATTCGAGACCAGCCTGGCTAATATGGTGAAATCCCATCTCTACTAAAAATACAAAAGTTAGCCGGGCATGGCGGCACACACCTGTAATTCCAGCTACTCAGGAGGCTGAGGCAGGAGAATCGCTTGAACCTGGGAGATGAAGGTTGCAGTGAGCCGAGATTGTGCCACTGCACTCCAACCTGGATGACAGAGTTAGACTCTGCCCACCCACTCCCCGAAAAAAGCAAAGGAAGGGGTCACCATAGGGGTGAGGGAGGTGCTTCTCTTGAAGGGGAAGAGTGTTTGATGGGAAGACACTTGTGGTGTCTGGGAGTGCCGATCGCATGCTTTTTCTTGACCTCAGTGGCAGTTGCAAGGTGTTTCCTTTATAATTACATATATAATTATATGAAATTATATATGTAATTATATGAAATTATATATATAATTATATGTAATTATATATTACATATATAATTGTGCATTGATATTTTAGTCCCTTTTCTGTATGTATCATCTGTCATAAAAAGGTTTTAAAAAACATGAAGCAACAAAGAAAAAATTGCTGATGGATACTTACGTGTCTTCACACAAGATATGAAAGAACTTTACAAGAAAAACTTAAAAAAAGAAATAGAGATGGGATCTCACAATCTTGCCCAGGCTGGTCTCAAACTCCTGGCCTCAAGCAGTCCTCCGACCTCAGCCTCCCAAAGTCCTAGGATTACAGGTGTGAACCACCATGCCCAGCGCCCCCCACAAAAAAAAACCCCCATACTTTAAAAAATGCCTAAATGAGGCCAGACGCGGTGGCTCACGCCTGTAATTCCAGCACTTTGGGAGGCGGAGGCAGGCGGATCACGAGGTCAGGAAATCGAGACCATCCTGGCTAACATGGTGAAACCCCGTCTCTACTAAAAATACAAAAAATTAGCCGGGCGAGGTGGCGGGCGCCTGTAGTCCCAGCTACTCGGGAGGCTGAGGCAGGAGAATGTCATGAACCCGGGAAGCAGAGCTTGCAGTGAGCCAAGATAGTGCCACTGCACTCCAGCCTGGGAGACAGAGCAAGATTCCACCTCAAAAAAAAAAAAAAAAAAAAACCGTAAATGTTTACACAACAGTGTGAGTGTACTAAGTACTACTGAACTGCACATTTAAGAATGATTACAATGGTAAATTTTGTTATGTGTGTATTTTACCACAGGTTTTTTTTTTTGTGGTTTTATTTTGTTTTGTTTTTTGAGACAGTGTCTTACGTCACCCAGGCTGGAGTGCAGTGGCCTGATCATAGCTCATTGCAGCCTCAACCTCCCAGGCTCAGTCAATCCTCCCACTTCAGCCTCTGGAGCAACTGGGACTGCAGGTGTGTGCCACTATAATCAGTTAATTGTTTGTATTATTATTATTTTTTTAGAAATGGGGTCTTGCTATGTTGTCCAGGCTGGTCTTGAACTGGCCTCAAGCCATCCTCCCACCTCACCCTTCCAAAGCGCTGGGATTACAGGTGTGAGCCAACAGACCTGGTCCCACAATTTAAAAAAATACCTGAACACACAGAGTGACATTAAAACATACCTAAATACTTGGAGAGTGACCCCACGTAGTCACTTTGGAAAACACGGTATTGTAAAGATATCAATTGTTGGTTATAGCATAACAATCAAATTCTCACTGTCAATTTTCCTGGCTTTGGAGCTTGACAAGCTGACTCTGTGTAAGAACAACATGAGAACACTTACTTTATCCGATATCAAGAGGTACTATAGAGCTAAGTAACTGAAATAATGTCGTAGGCCAGGCGCGGTGGCTCAAGCCTGTAATCCCAGCACTTTGGGAGGCCAAGACGGGCGGATCACAAGGTCAGGAGATCGTGACCATCCTGGCCAACATGGTGAAACCCCGTCTCTACTAAAAAATACAAAAAACTAGCCGGGAAAGGTGGCGGGCACTGTAGTCCCAGCTGCTCGGGAGGCTGAGGCAGGAGAATGGTGTCAACCCGGGAGACGGAGCTTGCAGTGAGCTGAGATCCGGCCACTGCACTCCAGCTTGGGCGACAGAGCGAGACTCCATCTCAAAAAAAAAAAAAAAAAAGAAAAAGAAATAATGTCATTTTTTTCAGAGAGAGTCTGTCGCCCAGGCTGGTGTGCAGTGGTGGGAACACACCTCACTGCAGCCTCAAACTCCTGACCTCAAGCAATCCTCCCACCTCAGCCTCCCAAGTAGCTGAGACCACAGGCATTCGCCACCATGCCCTGCTAATTTTTTAAAATTTTGTAGAGACAGGGTTTCTCCATGTTGCCCAGGCTGTTCTTGAACTCCTGGCCTCAAGTGATCCTCCTACCTTGGCTTCCCAAAGTGCTGGAATTACAGGTGTGAGCCACTGCACCTGGCTATAAGCAATGCCTTATAGGGTTAGGGCTAGACAGTAGATCCACAGAATCAACCTGGGCACTCAGAGACAGACCCACACACATGAGGAAGGGATGGCTGGACAATCGGTGGGCCTCTGGCTTACCCAGGAGCATTCATGAGAGCTCCATTCATCATAGCACAAAACTAGAAAAACCCAGTGTCCACAGGCAGGAAAAA
This sequence comes from Piliocolobus tephrosceles, assembly GCF_002776525.5. Lineage (NCBI taxonomy): Eukaryota > Metazoa > Chordata > Mammalia > Primates > Cercopithecidae > Piliocolobus > Piliocolobus tephrosceles. Next base: position 22,383,722 of record NC_045454.1, on the reverse strand, counting down.
TGGATAAATGAACTGCGATGTGTTTCCACAAAACAATATCGTGCACCAGTGATATGGTTAGGCTTTGTGACTCCCCCCAAATCTCCCATTGAATTGTAATTCCCAGGTGCTTAGGGAGAGACCTGGTGGGAAATGATTCGATTATGGGGGCGGTTTCCTCTATGCTGTTCCCGTGATAGTGAGTGAATTCTCCCAAGATCTGATGGTTTTAAAAATGGTAGTTTTTTCTGTGCTAACATGCACTCTTTCTCACCTGCCACCATGTAAGATGTGCCTCCTTCCACTTCCATTTCCGCTATGACTGTAAGTTTCCTGAGGTCTCCCCAGCCATGGGGAACTGTGAGTCAATTAAACCTCTTTTTTTTTTTTTTTTTTTAATAAATTATCCCGTCTCGGGTATGTCTTTTTTTTTTTTTTTTTTTGAGATGGAGTCTCGATCTGTCGCCCAGGCTAGAGTGCAGTGGCCGGATCGCAGCTCACTGCAAGCTCCGCCTCCCGGGTTTACGCCATTCTCCTGCCTCAGCCTCCCGAGTAGCTGGGACTACAGGCGCCCGCCACCTCGCCCGGCTAGTTTTTTGTATTTTTTAGTAGAGACGGGGTTTTACCATATTAGCCAGGATGGTCTCGATCTCCTGACCTCGTGATCCACCCACCTCAGCCTCCCAAAGTACAGGCTTGATCCACCGCGCCTGGCCGGGTATATCTTTATAACAGTGTGAAAATGGACTAATACAACCAGCAAAAATTGATGAAGTGTAGTTAACCTGCAGCCATGTGGATGAATCTTAGGAATAATGTAAGAAAATCAAGTCACAGAAGATGACAAATGGTATGATTTTATTTTTAAAAGCTCAGCCAGGCGCAGTGACTCATGCCTGTAATCCCAGCACTTTGAGAGGTCAAGGTAGGCAGATCACCTAAGGTCAGTGTCAGGCCTCTGAGCCCAAGCCAAGCCATCGCATCCCCTGTGAGTTGCACTTACACGCCCAGATGGCCTGAAGTAACTGAAGAATCACAAAAGAAGTGCAAATGCCCTGCCTTAGCTGATGACATTCCACCACAAAAGAAGTGAAAATGGCTGGTCCTTGCCTTAAGCGATGATATTATCTTGTGAAATTCCTTTTCCTGGCTCATCCCGGCTCAAAAAGCTCCCCCACTGAGCACCTTGTGACCCCCCACTCCTGCCCGCCAGAGAACCCCCCTTTGACTGTAATTTTCCTTTACCTACCCAAATCCTATAAAACGGCCCCACCCTTATCTCCCTTCGCTGACTCTCTTTTCGGACTCAGCCTGCCTGCATCCAGGTGAAATAAACAGCCATGTTGCTCACACAAAGCCTGTTTGGTGGTCTCTTCACATGGATGCGCATGACAGTCAGGAGTTCGAGACCAGCCTGATCAACATGGAGAAACCCCGTCTCTACTAAAAATACAAAAGTAGCCTGGCATGACGGCGCATGCCTGTAATCCCAGCTACTCAGGAGTCCGAGGCAGGAGAATCACTTGAACCCAGGAGGCAGAAGTTTCAGTGAGCCAAGATCACGCCATTGTACTCCAGCCTGGGCAACCAGAGTGAAACTCTGTCTTAAATAAATAAATAAATAAATGCTCAAAAGCAAGGAAAACTAAAAATCATATTGTTTAGAGATGCATACCAATATGATAATAACTATTTAAAAAGTAAGGGACTGGCTTTGGGAGGCCGAGGCGGGCAGATCACGAGGCCAGAAGATGGAGACCATCCTGGCTAACACAGTGAAACCCCGTCTCTACTATAAATACAAAAAAATTAGCTGGGCGTGGTGGCGGGCGCCTGTAGTCCCAGCTACTCGGGAGGCTGAGGCAGGAGAATGGCGTGAACCCGGGTGGTGGAGCTTGCAGTGAGCTGAGATCGCGCCACTGCACTCCAGCCTGGGCGACAGAGTGAGACTCCGTCTCAAAAAAAAAAAAAAAAGTAAGGGACTGGGCCGGGCATGGGGGCTCACGCCTGTAATCTCAGCACTTTGGGAGGCTGAGGCGGGAGGATCACTTGAGCCCAGGAGTTTAAGATGAGCCTGAGCAATATGGCAAAACCCCATCTCTACAAAAAAAAAAGTAGCCAGGTGTGGTGGTGCACGCCTGTAATCTCAGCACTTTGGGAGGCTGAGGCAGGAGAATCGCTTGAGCCCAGGAGTTCAAGAGCAGCCTCGGCAACATGGCAAAACCCCGCTTCTACAAAAAATTTTAAAAATTAGCCATGTGTGGTGGTGTGTGCCTATAATCTCATCACTTGGGGCAGCTGAAGCAGGAGAATCGCTTGAGCCCAGGAGTTGAAGACCAGCCTGAGCAATATAGGGAGACCTCATCTCTACCAAAAATTTAAAAATTGGCCAAGAGTGACGGTACAAACCTGTAGTCCCAGCTACTCAGGAGGCTGAGGCAGGAGGATTGCTTGAGTCCAGGAGTTGGAGGCTGCAATGAGTATGATGGCAGTCTGGAGAGAGAGTGAAACCCTGTCTCTAATAAATAAATAAATAAAAATAAAAATGTAAGGGAATGATAACCATCAAACAAAGGGCAATGGAGACTTCTGAAAGCGAGACAAAAGTGGAATGGGGAGGGGCCCAAGGCAGTCACAGGGTACTCCCTGGTGATGTGCTGGGTCTCAAACTGAATTGGTGGATGGAGTTAGGAGGTCGTTTTATTGTTATACACCCCATATCTTATAACATTTTATTGTTATACATTATAACCCACATCTATGGGTATATATCAATTCTCATATAATAAAACTGGACAATGGCCATGCATGGTGACTCATGCCTGTAATCCTATCACTTTGGGAAGTTGAGGCGGGCGAATCACTTGAGGTCAGGAGTTTGGGACCAACCTGGCCAACATGTTGAAACCCTGTCTCTACTAAAAAAAATACAAAAATTAGCCAGGCATGGTGATGCATGCCTGTAATCCCAGCTACTTGGGAAGCTGAAGTCAGAGAATTGCTAGAACCTGGACAGTAGAGGTTGCAGTGAGCCAAGATCGTGCCATTGCACTCCAGTCTGGGCAACAGAGCAAGACTCCATCTCAAAACAAACAAACAAACAAACAAACTGGAAAAGTAAGAGAGAAGTTCCCAGACCTCAGCCATGGGGAATGCCAGCTTTTACGGACCAGGGAGAGGGGCAGGAGTTGTGCACGCAACAAGAAGGAGCTGCCTGAGGTGGGAGAAGAGGAAACTGTGACATCACAGTGGCCAAGGGAGCCTTCCAGGAGGAAGAAGCATCTCCCAGGGTCAGGGCTTCTAAGAGCAGTTGGGGAAGACAAGGACTGGAATTTGGATTTGGCCACCTGGGGGTATTTTCTGAACTTGGAGGAGCATTCTTGGGGAGTTGGAGTTGGGGACACCCCTACGATGCTTGCAATGGCTGAGGACTCCAAACCTGCAGAGTCTGTCCTGAAACAGGTCAGACCTGGGCAGTGGGATGGGAAAGGGGGCCTCTCTGTCTAGGGACTTGGGCTCCAATGTAGTTGGATGTGCTACACTGTGGCTGGCCACAGACCAACACGAGAGATGGACCACAAGAGGCCTGGGGTAGGTAGCCTTTCCTCCCTGTACAGCCAAGAATGGAAGGATGAGAGGGGTTCCTCCTGCTTCCTCCTTGGTACGAGCACCTCCACCTCCATCCCCACTCTGTCCTTTCTCCCAGGAGCAGCTGGCCAGAGAGTAACACGACTCTAGCCGGACATGGTCATGACTGTTCCAGCCTGCAAGGTCATGACTCTGGCCCAGCTAGGACTCCTAGGGGAAAGGAAGTGCCTGGTCTACCGCCCTTTCCCTGCAAGTCTGAACCCTGTGTGGACATAAGGAGGAGGACCCCATAAGGTAGGGATATTGGGGTACTCGGGTGCCTGGGAAGATCCAGGTCTGGCCTGTAGGGGTCAAGGTCTTTTCCAAAACAGGAGAAACCCGCTCTGGTTCCCGAAGGTCCTCCCTTCCCTATTCCCCGAACAGCTGGGTGCCAAGGAGCCCCTGTGTTGAGGACAGAGAGACTGCAGTCTGGCCTCCCCAGACCCAGGCAGTCTCCAACATCACAGCCACAGCTCAGGAACTGGCCTGGCTTCCTCCCAGGCCCAGAAGGCCCCAGCTGGCCACCTCCCTTTGTTTGTCTTCGGAGGCGCAACTGCTAGGCAAACAGGGAAGGGGAATCCCTATTCGGCCTCTCTGTCTGTTCGGCCAGCTGTTGCGCGGGCCCGGGCCTCTGGTGCCCACTGAGGCCCGGCTCCTTCCTGGCCCTTTGTGTGGAAGGGACACAGGGCACGAGTGGGTACAGAGAACACCCAGGGCTTTCCGAAAAAATTGCCCAGGCCCCCCACAGATGAGATAGGAGCTATGTGGTTCGGTAAACCTCAGTTCCAGCTACAGGCAAATGGGATTAACTGGGCACTTACTGTGTTGGGGCCCTGGCCTAGCGCCTTGCATGTCAGAGCCCTCCAGATACTGTCTGGCCATCCTACGGGGTCCTATCAGGATCTTGAGTTTCCAAAAGAGGAAACAGGCTTGGGGTCATAAGGGAAGGAAGTTAGCAGAGGTGGTAATCCCACGCAGATCTCTCTGACCCCCAAATCATGATCTTTTTTTTTTTTCCTGAGACAGGGTCTCGCTCTGTTGCCCAGGTTGGAGTGCAGTGGCACAATTATAGCTCACTGCAGCCTCAAATTCTGGGACTCTCATGTGATCCTACCGCCTCAGCCTCCCGAGTAGCCAGGGCTATAGGGATGTGCCACCATGCCTAGGTAATTTTTAACTTTTTGTAGAGATAGGGTCTTGCTATGCTGCCCAGACTAGTCTCAAACTCCTGGCTTCAAGTAATCCTTCTACCTCAGTCTCCCAGAGAGCTGGGATTATAGGCATAAGCCACCGTGCCTGGTCCCCAGCTGTGCTCTTAATCATAGCTCATTTCTCTTAGTGGAGCCACAGGGGAAGGTGGTAAGGGGCTTGAGCAGGAACTCTACCTCTCACCTCTTTTCTGTCTCCCAGAGACCACACCGCTGTTCCAGACCCTCCCCATGGATGAGGTCCTGCCCTTGATGCCTTGGGAGACCCTGTTGGCACAGGGCAGTCCCCAGGGATCGCGTGCCCTCCCAGCTGGGCAGCGGAAGCAGCAGCCACAGGGTGACAGGACCCAGGGCCTGGCCTCTGAGTCCTGGAAGCTCCTGGAAGTGCCCATCATTCACATAACACCATCCAGTGATGTGGAGTCCCCTGCCTGCACCCCAACCCTCCAACGCCGGCAGCAGCTGAGGATGCCAAACCCGCAGAGTCTGTCCCAGGACAGGTCAGACCTGGGCAGTGGGATGGGAAAGAGGGTCTCTCCGTCTAGGGAGGGTTCTCTCTGTCAAGGGTGGGTTCCTCGTGGCTGTGGGTCAGAGCGCAACCTTAGCCCCACAGAGGGTTGACTCAAAGCCGCGAAACAGATGCACAAACAAAAGGTAAAAACTGAGGGTGTGCATTGGGACAACCAGCTATGAGTGAGCTCAGCTGAGCTCTGCCTAGTAAGAATGGAGGGAAAGCTGGGCGCAGTGGTTCATGCCTATAATCCCAGCACTTTGGGAGGCCGAAGCTGGTGGATCACCTGAGGTCAGCAGTTCAAGATCAGCCTGGCCAACATGGTGAAACCCTATCTTGACTAAAAATACAAAATTAGCCAGCAATGGTGGTGGGCACCTGTAATTCCAGTTATTCAGGAGGCTGGGGCAGGCGGTTCGCTTGAACCTGGCAGGCAGAGGTTGCAGTGAGCCGAGATTGCGCCACTACTCCATCCTGGGCGACAGAGCAAGACTCTGTCTCAAAAGAAAAAACAAAAAACGAGTGGATGGGTGGAGGTGAACCCCACCCAGTGTTTTTCAAACTGTGGGTCAAGACCCATTTAAGGGCCATAAAACTAATATAGTGAATTGCAATCAGCCCTTTTTTTCCTTTTTGAGACAGCATCTCTCTCTGTCACCCAGGCTGAAGTGCAGTGGCACGATCTTGGCTCACTGCAACCTCCATCGCTCCCCCCTCCACCCAGTAGCTGGGACCACAGATGTGCACCACCACACCCATCTATTTTTTTGTATTTTTAGTAGCGACGAGGTCTGACCATGTTGCCCAGGTTCGTCTTGAACTCCTGAGCTCAGGTGATGCACCCTCCTCAGCCTCCCAAAGTGCTGAGATTGTGAGGCGCAGCGCTCGACCGCAATCAGCACTTCTTTACCCAAATCAACATAAAATAGAATTGCAAATAACACCATGTATAAGGCCTAGTGAGGGTAAGTGTGGTTTCTTACAACTTCCGTGGCATTATGTGTATTTCTGAGTGCGTGCTGGAAGCCCATGTGAAAGGTATTTCCTGCTATAGATCACAGGCAAAAAAAAAAAAAAAAAAAAAAAGGAGAGAAGAAGAAGAAAAAAACAAAGAAAAAAAAAAAGTTTAAACACAACTTCTGCAAAGAAACACTACCTCTGGTACAAGGAGACAGAAAATGGGAGGTTCAGGGCCACAGGGGGAAGAGGAAAGAACTTACTGACCCTGAACAGAAGAAGTAGCCACTGTGGTTTCTTCCAACAAGGGACACTCGATAAAGTTTATGAAGCAGAGCTTTGTGCACGGATGTGGAGAAATCGCAGAAACACTGATGATGGGGGAGAGCAAGTTGCAAATGAAACAGAGGAAGCCTAATCATGTATCTTTTAAAAAGGACACTGGATAATGGGCGATACTGTTGGTGGATGCCTCCTGATGTAGAAAAAGGACAGAAAAGTGCACAGGGGCCAGGCGTGCTGGCTCACGCCTGTAATCCCAGCACTTTGGGAGGCCAAGGCAGACAGATCACCTGAAGTCAGGAGTTCGAGACCAGCCTGGCCAACATGGTGAAACCCCATCTCTACTAAAAACACAAAAATTAGCCAGGCGTGGTAGTGCGTGCCTGTAATCCCAGCTATTCAGGAAGCTGGGGCAAGAGAATCGCTTGAACCCAGAAGGTGGAGGCTGCAGTGAGCCGAGATCGAGCCACTGAATTACCCCGGCCTGAGTGACTGAGCAAGACCTTGTCTCAAAAAAAAAAAAAAAAAGCACAGGAAGGAAACACACCAACTGCAGGGCAGGCAGCAGGCTCCTTGGCGGACACGGGAAGGGAAAGGAGGGATGGGGAGCCAGGCCTTTGGTTGTAACTGTAATCATTTATTTCTTTTATTTTTTTATTTTTTTTTGAGACGGAGTCTCGCTCTGTCGCCCGGGCTGGAGTGCAGTGGCTGGATCTCAGCTCACTGCAAACTCCGCCTCCCGGGTTTACGCCATTCTCCTGCCTCAGCCTCCCAGTAGCTGGGACTACAGGCGCCCGCCACATCGCCCGGCTAGTTTTTTGTATTTTTTAGTAGAGACGGGGTTTCACCGTGTTAGCCAGGATGGTCTCGATCTCCTGACCTCGTGATCCGCCCATCTTGGCCTCTCAAAGTGCTGGGATTATAGGCTTGAGCCACCGCGCCCGGCTTTATTTCTTTTAAAACAAGGACCTGAAGCAAAATGGCAAAATGTCCACATCTATTCTATATAGGTACAGGGGACACAGAGGACCATTATTATTTTTTTCCTTTTTTTTTTTTTTGAGATGGAGTCTTGCTCTGTTGTCCAGGCTGGAGTGCAGTGGCCTGATCTTGGCTCACTGCAACCTCCATCTCCCGAGTTCAGGCAATTCTCCTGCCTCAGCCTCCCGGGTAGCTGGGATTATAGGCGCAAGCCACTACACTTGGCTAATTTTTTTGTATTTTTAGTAGAGATGGGGTTTCACCATGTTGGCCAGGCTGATCTCGAACTCCTGATCTCAGGTGATCCACCCGCCTTGGCCTCCCAAAGTGCTGGGATTACAGGCATGAGCCACTGCGCCCGACCTGAAATAAATATTCTTTAATTAACAAAGTAAAAGCATTATAGAAGAAACAGACCAAAGAGAAATCTAAAGAGATCAGTTGGACAGAGGAATGTGGTGGGAGGAGGGGCTCTTTGACATTGGCGGGTGGGAGGCAGCAAATGTCAGATGGGGGTTGGGGGGGTGGGGAGTAGCATGGGAGGTAGGGCATGGTGGGGGTGGGGTGGGGGGGTGGTGCTGTCCAAGCAGAGGGAATAGGCGATGCAAAGGTCTTGGGGTAGGAGGCAGGAAGGTGCCTGGTGAGTTAGTAGAACAGCGGGAAGGCTGGATGGAGGGCATGAGCGGGGTTGGAGGGTGAGATGAGGAGCTGAAGTCAGAGAGCTGACAGGGGCCTTGGGTGCCAAGGTGAGGACTTTGCTTTTACCTGGAGTGAGGTACAGCTGGGGCAGAGCTCTGAGCCAGGAGGGTTGTTACCTGACTCAGGTGGTCCCAGGCTCTCTCCGGCTGCAGGTGAGAACAGACAGTAGAGGCAGGGATGGGAGCAGGGAGATCAGGCAGGAGACTGCTGGGATGTCCAGGCAGGAGATGATGGAGGCTGGGCCAGGGTGTGCGCAGTGGAGGAGGAAGAGTTTAGAATCTGGAGCGATTTGATTTTATACGTGGAGCCCACAGAGTTTGTGACAGATTGGATGTGGTGTGAAGGAAAGGAGAGGGTCAGGAAAGACTCCGAGGTTATGGGCCTGCCATTCATCAAAATGGAGAAGTCAGGTGGGGTTCTCTTGCAGGAGGAGGGGAAGGGTTGATGTAGAGCGATGGGAAGGGAGTTTTTTCAAAAGACGCGGGGACAGCGTACCCTGGAGAGCGCTGGGGAGCCTCGGCCCGGAGCTGTGAGGTGGGACTCGCATTTCTGAGCGGTTGGGCCAGAAGTCCAGGACACCACGACTCTGGCCTCTTGCAGAGTGGGGGACGCAAGTTATGGCGTCAGAGCAGGATCGAATCCAATTCTGCCGCCTACCTACCGGGTGACCCCAAGTCACTTCCCATCTTACAGGCCGGGCTTCTCCTTCCGTAAAAGGACTTCTTTTGCCCGTTCCCGCGCTGTCCCCGGGAAAAGCCCTTACCACCGAGTCAGTGGGACTCCCAGCATTGGGATGATGAGCCCAAGGTCTCAGCAGAGATAAGAGCTAGGGAGGCTGGATTCTGGCTTGGTACTTGGACTGGCCGACCGAGACTGGGAAGTCCCTAGAAACAGAGGCACAGGACCTCCTAGGACCAGGGACCCGGGCTCAGAGACTGGGAGAGGAAAGGAGGAGGCCAGACGGCCCCACCCCTTCCCGCCAGCTTCGGGCTCCCTCCCCCATACACACACCTCAGTTTCCCAGCATCTCCAGTCCTCCCCCACCTTCGCCCCGGCTCTCAGGTTCCTCCTTGGGAGGTCCGGGAGCTCCTGGCCAGGGGCATAGTAGTTGCTGGGGACCCTTTTCTAGGTACTAGGGGAGGTGGCTCCCCAGCCTGCGGCAGGCAGCTGCCTCCACGATGTTTGGTTTTAATAAAGTCTCTTTGTCTCCTTCTCTGTCTCTCTGCCCCTCTGTTGCCCCTTCTCTGTCCAGTCCCTCCCTCCCCGGCTTCTCCCTCCTTCCAGGCCTCGGCCGCCCCTCCCCGCCTTCTCTCCCGGGCGGGGGGCGGTGCCGTGACGCGGCGGGGCGGGGGAAGGAAGGGGGTGTCGCTGACGCCGCGGCGGCCTCCGGCGGCTCCGGCCTTTTGTGCGGGCGGTTGGGTCGGGTGGGGGCGGCGGCCGCGGAAGGCCAGGCCGGTGCCCTGCGGGGACGCCCAGCGCAGCCCAGCCCCGCGCAGCCCGGCCCTGCCCTGCCCTGCCCTGCGCCCGGGGCGCGCCCGCCGCGCCGCATCCATGTTCGAGTAAGGACCAGGCGGCCGGGGCTCAGGGACCGGGCGCGCCGGGGAGGCCACCGGAGGGAGGGGGCGCCGCGGGCTCGGAGAGGCAGCGGCGCGGCCGCTGCAGAGGTTGGGGGCCTCTGCACGTGGCCCTGGCAGGGGCGATGGGGGTGGGGGCGGGGCAGGGGGCCCCCGGGCGAGGGGTGCAGCTGGGGGTTGGGGCGCGGACGCAGGGCAGGGCCTGAGGTCTGGGTCGCCACTGCCGGCCAGCGACGCACTGGATTGCGGGGTTTGGCTGGGGGCCACGGTCCCATCTGGCAGGGAGGGCGGCCTGCGGGGAGGGCCCCCAGGGCTGGCACCCCTCTGCCTGGTAAGCGAGGGGTGAACGCGAGGCAGAACTGGGGCTCCGGCCTGGGATGGAGGGAGTATCGGGACCAGCCCAGGCCCATAGGCCGCGGAGGTCTGGGCGCGCCCGGAGCAGCCCCCTCCTGGCTGGTCCCCCTCCCACCGTCCTTGAATGTTGTGGGTCTCGCGGCTGCCGGGGGTGGGGGCTTCCTGCGCCTCCCCAGGACCGCGTGCTTGAGATCTTGGGGGGCGGGGGTCCTGTGTGCTCGGAATTGACTTCTTACTCCCCTTCCGGTCCAGGTGGGCGTATGTGCTTCCGACTGTGAATTGTCTTGCCAGTGTGTGTACGTGTGTTTGGGGCTGCTAGCCTGCAGCAGCTTTGGGCCTCTGATAGGGTTCCTGCGTGCAACTTACCATTAATTCTGACCGCGGCTCTGTGTGTTACTGTAAGTTACCTGTGTGTGTCTGGGGTTCCAAGTCTGTGGCTGTGAGCAGCTGGTTGTGTGTGTGTCCTGTGTCTCATCCCATCTGTGGCTCCCTGTGCAAATATAAATTACCCCTGTGTGTCTGAGTGTGACGTTGGAGTGTGTGTACGTGTGTCTGGAGCTACTGTGTATAGCAGCCCTGATCCCTCTTGGGCTGTGTGTGTTTTTACCATTAATTCCATCTGTGGCTCCAAGCGTGGCTGTAAGTTACCAGTGTGCTTCCCATTGTGACTTAGTGGTGTGTGTACAAGTGTGCCTGGGGCTCTGGGTTCTACCGTGACCCTCTGTGCCTGCATATGCCTGTAATTTAGCTCTGAAACTCTTTTTTTTTTTTTTTGAAACAGAGTCTGGCTCTGCCACCCAGGCTGGAGTGCAGTGGTGCTATCTCAGCTCACTGCAACCTCCGCCTCCTGGGTTCAAGCGATTCTCCAGCCTCAGCCTCCCTAGTAGCTGGGATTACAGGCGCATGCCACCATGCCTGGCTAATTTTTGTATTTTTGGTAGAGATGGGGTTTCCCCACATTGGCCAGGCTGGTCTTGAACTCCTGACCTCAGGTGGTCCACCTGCCTCGGCCTCCCATAGTGCTGAGATTACAGGCGTGAGCCACCATGCCTGGCTTGAAACTTATTTAGCTCTGTGTGCCAATGTAAGTTACCTGTGTGTGTCCATTTGTGACATTGTTGTGTGTCTGGGGCTCTGTGGGTGTGACTGTAACTTACATCTGATTCCATTTTTGTGTGAACATTCCTTTGTGTATCCCTTTGTGACAGTATTGAGTGGTGCCTAGGCCTCTCTGTGTACAGCTGAGACCCTCTGTGGTTTTGTGTGTGTGTGTGAACAGTGTGAGACCCCTTGTGGCTCTCTGTGGGCTTGGGATCCTCCCTTCTAAGATCCTGGGAGTACCTAGGGCACTTTGGAGGGCATAATGATAACTGACGATGTCCACCTGTTACAGTTAGTATAGCATGTGCCACACATTATTCCGCTACCTGGCCGCTGTGTCCTCGAGATCCACACCCCGCTTGGCTGCATTATTCCCAAGTCCTGCTTGACTGTGTGAGCCCCTGGGCTCTCCAACAGCGACAGCCACTGACACCTCCACCTCTTGCCACTGTATTTTTTCTTTTTCTTTTCTTCTTTATTTTTTTTTTTTTGAGACGGAGTCTCGCTCTGTCGCCCAGGCTGGAGTGCAGTGGCTGGATCTCAGCTCACTGCAAGCTCCGCCTCCCGGGTTCACGCCATACTCCTGCCTCAGCCTCCCGAGTAGCTGGGACTACAGGCGCCCGCCACCACGCCCGGCTAGTTTTTTGTATTTTTTAGTAGAAACGGGGTTTCACCGTGTTAACCAGGATGGTCTCGATCTCCTGACCTCGTGATCCGCCTGTCTCGGCCTCCCAAAGTGCTGGGATTACAGGCTTGAGCCACCGCGCCCGGCCTCTTCTTTTTCTTAGACGCAGTCTCGCTCTGTCGCCCAGGCTGGAGTGCTGTAACACGATCTCGGCTCACTGCAACCTCCGCCTCCTGGGTTCAAGCGATTCTCCTGCCTCAGCCTCCCGAGTAGCTGGGATTACAGGCGCTTACCACCACACCTGGCTAATTTTTGTATTTTTAGGTAGAGATGGGGTTTCACTATGTTGGTCAGGCTGGTCTCGAACTCCCGACCTCGAGTGATCCACCCACCTCGGCCTCCCAAAGTGCTGGGATTACAGGCATCAGCCACTGTGCCCAGCCCCTTGCCACTTTAGAAGTAACCTTTGCTCTTTCTTCCCTGCCAGACAGTGAGCCTCATGCGGGCACAGGGACAACTCAGTGGGGATGTTGGCAGACCGTGGGACCTGATTTACCTGGGACTATGTATGTGTCACCTGGGGTCTTTTGGGACCAGTCTCACAGTATGGCTGTCTTCCACTCTTGGCTGAGACTTCCTCCTGCCTGTGTGTGTGAATATAACTTATCGGGGACTTTCTGTGGGTCGCCGTTTGTTTCTGTGACCCTCTGCAGCTCTGTATGTGCGCACATGCATGTGTCTGGATAACTTTTCTGGGAAATTGCCACGTGACTATAGCAGACTAGCAATGCTGCGGGTGTGTGTGTGTGTGTGTGTGTGTGTGTAATTTGTGGCTCTCTGTAGCATACCTGTGATGCTGTTGCTCTGTGCGTGCGTGTGTGCGCGCACGCGCATATGAGAGAGAGAGAGGAAGGAGACTCCTTGCAATTGTAGGGAAATGCAGTTTACCCCTGACACCTACTGTGTGACTCCCATTGAGGTTCCCTTTTATGCACACCTGTGGATGCATCTGCTCTTTTCTGACCAGAGGCAGCTCTAGGCCCACTGGGGCCTAGGAAGTTGGAGGTCAGGTGTCTGCTGTAGCAAAACCCTATCCCTTCCGAGTCTCCCCACCCCTATAACAGCCCCCAGGCTCCTCCTTTCATTCTGCCTTGAGCTAGCCTGGTTGGGCAACCCCAGGGCCCGCCCTTGAGTACTTCCTCTTTGCCCAGCCCTGGAGCAAAAACTGGGGGCGTGGTCCCTGCCCTGTCTGTGTGCCTTGATCCTCTCCTCAGGCTTCCTTCCCCCAGGCCCTGCCCCTAGACCTGTGGTTGTGGGAAAGTAGGGCAGGTCTGTGTTTCAGGCTAGAGGGCTGAGAAAAGCAGGCAGGGGAGGATGTGGTCCATGAGACTTAAGAGTCCTTCCCTGCTCACCAGTGCTGTCTGGGTGAAGCCAGACTCCTGACCAGGATCACCAGGCCTGTGCACCTCTGCTGCTCCCCCAGCCCCACTGGCCACCTCACTCATGCTCGGACCTGCCAGGCTCAGTCCTGTCCCTGAACTTGATGTTCTGCACCTGGAACAGTCTCCCAGCCTTTGCCACATCTCTTCTTTGTCCTCAGGTGAACAAGTGGGCTTCGTTCAGGGAGGCTTTTGCCGGCTCTTACTAAAGAAATTGGTTGGGCACAGTGGCTCATGCCTTTAATCCCAGCACTTTGGGAGGCCAAAGTGGGAGGATCACTTGAGTTCAGGAGTTTGAGACCAGCCTGGGTAACATAGCAAGACCCCACCTCTACAAAAACTTTAAAACTCAGCTAGGCATGGTGGTGTGAGACTGTAGTCCCAGCTACTTGGGAAGCTAAGGCTGGAGGATTGCTTGAGCCCAAGAGTTCGGTCCTGGAGTGACCTGGGAGGCTGAGGCTTGAGAATTGCTTGAGCCCAGGAGTTCGGAGCTGCAGTTAACCATGATTTCGCCAGTGTACCGCAGTGACAGACTGGGTGACAGAGTGTGACCCTGTCTCTAAAAAAATTTTTAAAAGCATCTCTGCCCCCCTAGTTGTCCCATCCCTTATCTCTGTGGTCCTCAAACTTGAATGTGCATCAGAATCTCTGGCCCCACCCCAGTTCTGATTCAGGAGGTTGGGAGTGGTCCTGGACTCTGCCTTTTGAATACCTTCCAAGTCCTGCCTGCTGCTCCCTGGGGACCAGTCTGAGCAGCATTGCTTTATGGCGTTTACCAGTGTCTGAGGTCGCCATCCCTGCTCATTTGTTTTCTTACTGATGGTCTGTGTTTCCCTGTTACAGCATCAGGTCCCTGCAGGCAGGGGCTTGTATTGGCTTTGCTCACTTCCTTGTGGCAGGTGCACGGTATTTAGAGGTGACAGGCTGGAGTTGAGGGTCAGTCATGGAGGCTCCTAACATCAGGCATAGTGCTTGTGAGGTCCCTGTCAGGGTCAGCAGAGCGTCATGGACAGTGGTGCACTGGGCTGGCACCGGGCTGTACACTCCATTTCAGTCCGCCAGTCCCTGCGGGAGGAGAAGCAGCATAGTTAAGGAGACTTTCAGGTCTTTGTGGATTTGCCTCACCTCCATCTCTGTGCAACCCTAGGAGGTGAGCACTGTAATTCCCATCATACCCAAGAGGAAACTGAGGCACAGGAGGCTTCAGACACTGGCTCAGGGTCACATGGAAAGGACGCGGCTGTACTTGACTAGAAGCTCCTTGGACCGTGGGGCCCACACTCCAGGCTGCTGCCCCGGAGACCTGCGGGTCCAAGGAGTCGGGCACCTGCTGGACCCAAGTTCTATGAGGGGTGGGGGAGGAGGGCCGATCACCCAGGCCATCCTCAACAGTAAGTGCTCTCGGAGCACCTCCTGTGCGCCAGGCCTTGCTCTAGGTGATGGGGACACTCACATCGTGGGTGGGGGGTACGGTGGGGAGAGATGGATAAGAACTAGGGGAAATACTGAAGCTATTTCAGGTCCCTAAGCTCCCCATCGTACCTGGGAGGCAGCAGGGAGATGCGCTTTGCAGAAGGAGAGCAGGGAGGGGGGGGATGGGGGGGGCGGGGTAGGGGGTATTAAATAGGGAGGTGGGGAAGGTGTCCACTGAGCAGAGACCTGAGGGAGGTCGGGGAGCCCTGTGGATGTGGATGTCTGGGAGGAAGGGCATTTTGAGCAGAGGCACCGGCCAAGGCAGGAGATGGGAGGGGGAGTGCAGGGCTGATGAGGACAGAGAGAGACCAGGCAGGAGGGCTCTGAAGGACTCAGGTGATCCCCGGCTCCCTCCGACTGCAGATGGGGGCAGGGATGGGAACAGGGAGACCAGGGAAGAGGCTGCTGGGATGATGACCCAGGGGAAAAGCAGTGGCCTGGGCCACTGGCTATTTAATTATTTTATTCATTTATTTTATTCCACACATTTATTTTATAAGTGTTACATGAATGCCTACCCTGCATCCTGTCCCACACTGTGCTGGGGACAGAGCAGTGACCCACAGACGCATGAGGGACTTGGACCTGTCATCGGAGAGTGACGGCCCAGAGTAGTCTGGGATGGGAGCTGCCCAGGGGACTGTGGGGTCACGCATGAGCCAAAGTCCTGAAGGCAAACAAGGATTTGCTAGACAAAGAAGAACTACGGTGTGGACAGACAGAATGGCATGTATTAAGGCTTGGAATTAAGAGAGACAACTTTGAGTTGCCCCAGGTGGTGGAGGGAATCCCACCTGCACCCCAGAATACATCGAGGCCCCCAAATGGGAATCCTGCCTTGAAATAAACCAAGCCTGTGGCCAGGTGCAGTGGCTCACACCTGTAATCTCCTAGCTCTTTGGGAGACTGAGGCAGGTGGACTGCGTGAGCTCAGGAGTTCGAGACCAGCCTGGGCAATGTGGTGGAACCCTGTCTCTACTAAAATACAAAAAATTAGCCAGGCGTGGTGGTGGGTGCCTGTAATCCCAGCTACTCGGGAGGCCGAGGCAGCAGAATCACTTGAACCTGGGAGGCGCAGGTTGCAGTGAGCTGAGATAGTGCCACTGCACTCCAGCCTGGGCGACAGCGTGACTCTTTGTCTCCAAAAAAGAAAGAAAAAAGAAAGAAGCCAGGCCTGTATCCTACGGCAAGTGGTTTGCCGCTTTGAGCTAGTTTCCTCCTCTGTAAAGCAGGCATGGTTAATAGTATCAAAGGCACCGGCTTGAGAAATAATACAGTTAATCATACAGAGAGCTTGACATAGTTCATGATAAGGAGTCAACAAAGAATGTCCTTTTAAGGTTCCCGACGCCATCCCCACAGTCCTTATTACAGTTCATGTTTGCACAGTCAAGTTGGGAGTGTCCTGTTTGTTCAGTGTCTGCCTCCCCACCAGAAGGCTCATTCCCCAAGGGCAGGGGCTGTGTCCAGCGGGCTCTGCTGATGCCAGCTCCAGCCGTCGTGCAGATTATTCATTTAGCCTCCGGTGTTTATTGAGCATTTGCTATGTGCCTAGAGTTTTGGGCTCTAGGGACCCGGTGGTAACCAAGACCTCCTGAAGGTCACAGTCTGGGTAGATAGTAAACAAACAATAAATAAGCAGGACACTCTAGATAACCTGAGGTGTGGCAACGGAGGTGACTGCCTTAGGCTGGATAACGGGGAAGGAGAGCATTTGAGCTGAAGGGGACAGAGCCAGTGATGTCGGGCCATGGAAGGACATTCAGGTGGAGGGACTACTAGTGTGGAGGCCTTAGCATGGGAATGAGGTTGGAGAGCTTAGGGACAAAAGCAGGCTGGGATGGCCAGGGTGGAGGGAGGACAGGGAGAGGGAGGACATGAGGTCAGCGAGGTTCCAGGGCCAAATCACCACACCAGGGTGAGGTCTTTGCTTTTACCTGGAGTGAGATCCAACCAGGGCAGGGCTCAGACCTGACTCAGACAGTTACAGGCCCCCTTTGGTTGTCAGACACCAGGGAAGAGGCTGCTGGGATGTCCAGGATGGAGGTGATGGAGGCTGGAGCAGGGAGAAATAAAAATATTTATTTTTAAAATAAATATATTTTTATTGGGTATAATAAAAATAATGGATGCCGGGCACGGTGGCTCACACCTGCAATCCCAAAATTTTGGGAGACCGAGGTGGGCGGATAACCTGAGGTCAGGAGTTCAAGACCAGCCTGGCCAACATGGTGTAACCCCGTCTCTACAAAAATTAGCCAGGCATGATGGTGGGTACCTGTAATCCCAGCTACTAGGGAGGCTGGGGCGGAAGAATCGCTTGAACCGGGGAGGCGGAGGTTGCAGCGAGCTGAGATCGTGCCATTGCACTCCAGCCTGGGCGACAGAGCGAGACTCCATCTCAAACTAAAAATAATGGAAATAGGGCTGAGTGCAGTGGCTCACACCTGTAATACCAGCACCTATGGTAGTGTCCAAAGTGGGAGGATCACTTGAGGCCAGGAGTTTGAGAACAGCCTGGGCAACATAACTAGACCCTATCTGTACAAAAATGTTTTAAAAATAAAAAAGCTGATGCAAGGGGGTGCACTCATAGTCCCAGCTACCCAGGAGGCTGAGACAGGAGGATCTCTTGAGCCCAGGAGCTTGAGGCTGCAGTGAGCCATGATTGTGCCATTACACTCCATCCTGGGTGACAGAGCGAGACCCTATCTCTAAAAATAAAAATAAGAATAAATAATGGAAGGCCGGGCGCAGTAGCTCACGCCTGTAATCCCAGCACTTTGGGAGGCCAAGGCGGGTGGATCACCTGAGGTCGGGAGTTCGAGACCAGCCTGACCAACATGGAGAAACCCCGTCTACTAAAAATACAAAATTAGCTGGGCCTGGTGGCACATGCCTATAATCCCAGCTACTAGGGAGGCTGAGGCAGGAGAATTGCTTGAACCTGGGAGGCGGAGGTTGCGGTGAGCCGAGATCGTGCCATTGCACTCCAGCCTGGGCAACAAGAGTGAAACTCCACCTCAAAAAAAAAAGAAAAAGAATAAATAATGGAAATAGATTTTGAAATGAGAGATGAGGAAAATAAATTAAGAAAGATGCTTAGGGTTTAGCTCCAACAACTGAGTGGAAAGTTGCTGTTCAATAAATATTTGTTGTATGAATTAGGAAGTTAACTCAAAAAATAGGTATAGGCCAGGCATGGTGGCTCCACGCCTGTAATCCCAGTATTTTGGTAGGCTGAGGTGGGCAGATCACTTGAGGTCAGGAGTTTGAGACCAGCCTGGCTGACATGGAGAACCTGTGTCTCTACTAAAAATACAAAAATTAACCAGGCATGGTAGTGTGATCCTGTAATCCCAGCTACTTGGGAAGTTGAGGCAGGAGAATCACTTGAACCCAGGAGGAGAAGGTTACTAGTGAGCTGAGATCACACCACTGCACTCCAGCCTGGGTGACAGAGCGAAAAACTCTGTCTCAAAATAAAACAAAACATAGCAGGTGTCGTCGAGAGCTCTCTGTGTGCCATGCTCTGTTAGAATTACTTTACGTGGGCTGTGTGTGGTGGCTCATGCCTGTAATTCCAGCACTTTGGGAGGCTGAGGCTGGAGGATTGCTTGAGGCCAGGATTTTGAGACCAGCTTGGGCAACTTAGGAAGACCTCATCTCAAAAAAAATTAAAGTGGGCTGGGCACGGTGGCTCGCACCTGTAATCCCAGCACTTGGGAGGCCAAGGTGGGCGGATCATGAGGTCAAGAGTTCGAGACCAGCCTGGCCAACATGGTGAACCCCTATCTACTAAAAATACAAAAGTTAGCCATGTGTGGTGGCAGGAACCTGTAGTCCCAGCTACTTGGGAGGCTGAGGCAAGAGAATCAGTTGAACCCAGGAGGTGGAGGTTGCAGTGAGCTGAGATCATGCCACTCAGTCAGCCTGGGCGACAAAGCAAGACTCAAAAAATAAATAAATAAAACAAAGTAAAATGAAGTGCTTTACATGTCCTGATTTGTTTAAGCCCCAAAACAACCAGATAAGGACATGTATTTATCATCCCTGAATTACTGATGAAGTAACCGTAGCACAAAGACGTTAAGGAGCATGTTCTGAGTCTCACTGCTGGGAAGAGGAACGGGATGGCTGGGTGGATGGGTGTGTATTCGGGGATCAATGAGTGGGCCTCTGAAAATAGGCCTGTCCCCGAACCCCAGCCTGTTTCTTCCAGTTAACACTTCTCTTCCTCTTCCTGCCCTCAGCACCACACCCCACTCTGGCCGGAGCACGCCAAGCAGCTCCCCATCGCTCCGGAAGCGGCTGCAGCTCCTGCCTCCAAGCCGGCCCCCACCTGAGCCAGAACCAGGCACCATGGTGGAGAAGGGGTCGGATAGCTCCTCAGAGAAGGGTGGGGTGCCTGGGACCCCCAGCACCCAGAGCCTAGGCAGCCGGAACTTCATCCGCAACAGCAAGGTTGGTGCAAACCCAGGTGGGGTGGGGAGAGGGCTGGGGGGGCTGGCCGGTGATCTAGGGGCTCATCCTGACTCCTCTCCTTTCCTTTGCAGAAGATGCAGAGCTGGTACAGTGTAAGTGTCTGGGCAAGGGGCTTGCTGGAGGGTTGGGAGGATAGGGTGCTGGGCCAGGAGCCCCAGGCTGCAGCAGTCAAGGAGCGCGTGCTGAGATGGAGTGGGTGCAGACCTAGGGTCACATTCTGTGCTGTTATTTATGTGCTGTGTGACCTTGGGTGAGTTACTTAACCTCTCTGGGCCTCGCTCTGTCCTTGAGAAGCAGTTCCACCTTACAAGGCTGGAGGGAGCATTGAATGAGTCAGTGATGCTGGTGGGTGCTTGGTGCAGGGTCTGGCTTACATAAGAAATCTGTAAATGGCACCTGTCACTGTGGTTACTGGTGTGTTGTGTGCATTGGAAACTGTCAGGGACTTAAGAGGCTGAGGGGGTTCCAGGAGCTTTGTGAGGCAGAATTGGGAGTGTGAACCCCCATCCAGATTCTCACCTCCCAAACTTCCTCAGATGCTGAGCCCCACTTACAAGCAGCGTAATGAGGACTTCCGGAAACTGTTCAGCAAACTCCCCGAGGCAGAACGCCTCATTGTGGGTGAGTCCCGGACCCCCAGTCCCAGCTCCTAGCCTGGCCCTGTGACTCCCCGCCAGCCTGCGGGCGCCAGCACAGCCTCATGACTCGGGTGTCCTCCTGTCTCTCCCCAACCACTCTCAGATTACTCCTGCGCCCTGCAGCGCGAGATCCTGCTCCAGGGCCGCCTCTACCTCTCCGAGAACTGGATCTGCTTCTACAGCAACATCTTCCGCTGGGAGACCACCGTGAGCCCACGGCGGGGCGGGGTGCAGGGGCGGGGGCCCTCACGTCCAGGCCCCACCCCGCTCCTATTGACCATTCTGCTGTCCTCAGATCTCCATCCAGCTGAAGGAAGTGACATGCCTGAAGAAGGAAAAGACGGCCAAGCTGATCCCCAACGCCATCCAGATCTGTACAGAGAGCGAGAAGGTGACGGAGGACCCGGTGACAGATCCACGCGGTCCCCCCTCTCAGCAGGCCGCCTCCCCCAACCATGCAGATCCCCATTTGTTCTGCATCCTGAGTTCTCTCCGTGCTGTCCCCTTCTCTCTGTTCTCCCGGCCCAGGCGCCCATCACCCCTGACCTGATCCCTGCACCAGCTTCTCCTCTCTTTCCTTGCAACCTGTCACCTCACACAGCTGCTCAGGAACAGCAGAAATAGTAAAACTCTTCCATGCATGTGGCACCTCAGCCGCCCCTCCCTTTGTAAGTCTCCCCTGATGCTGTGTCCTGTCCCTGTCATTGTGGCCTTATGTCTGTTGGTTGCAAGATGGCTTTCTCACCAGCAGTCCAACAAGAAGGGGGACAGGTGTAGGGGACACTTCCCAGCAGACTTCCCTTTGTGTTTTGTTGGTTAAAAGTGGATCTGGCCAGGTGCAGTGGCTCGTGCCTGTATTCCCAGCATTTTGGGGAGGCTGAGGCGGGAAGATTGCTTGAGCCTAGGAGATTGAGGCTAACCTGGGCAACATAGTGAGACCCTGTCTCTAAAAAAATCCCCCAAAATTAACCGGGTGTGGTAGCACACACCTGTAGTCCCAGCTACTCACTCAGGAGGCTGAGACGGGAGGATGGCTTGAGCCCAGGAGGTTGAGGCTACAGTGAGCCGTGATCACACCACTGCACTCCAGCCTAGGTGACAAAGCCAGACCCCGTCTCAAAAAAAAAAAAAAAAAGATCAACTGACGATTCTTAGTGGCAAAGGAGGCTGGGAAAGTTCCCTGGGCTTCCCCCATGATATCCCAGTCTCTCTGGGCTGACCCTGTCTAGAGATGCATCTGTCCCCTCCCTGGACTGGGAGCTCCAAGGACAGGACCAGCGGCCGTCTCCCCATCCCAGTGATTCTGGCATTGTCCAGCGCAGGGCCGGGCGCGGGACAGACCTTCTGTGGAACTAATGCAGAGGTGAATTAGTGGATTCATGAGGACAAAGATGTGGCGTCAGTGCAGATGAGGGTGCCGCTTCTCCGTCTCTGTCCTGGTCTCTCCCCAACCTGCTCACGCCTCTGTCTCTCTCCCTGACAGCATTTCTTCACTTCCTTTGGGGCCCGTGACCGCTGCTTCCTCCTCATCTTCCGCCTCTGGCAGAATGCGCTGCTTGAAAAGGTGGGCCTGGGTGAGGCCTGGGTGGGGATGGGGAGTTCCCAGGGGGACCATGGAGCCAGGGACCCCAGAACTTGCCGAGCTGTAGGCAGCCCAGCTCTTCTCCATGGGCACCAGGCCCGGTGCCCCTGCAGCACCTCCCTGGGCCCCACTTGACCCTGCAGCTGAGTCTCTGGCAAAGGGACATGAATTGGTGTAAACTGTCGTAATTCTTCCCTGGGGCTGGGAATGATTTTCACCCTGAAGGAAGTCCAGGTTCCGCTGGCAGTGGGGGAGCGTGGATAGAGGTTGGGTGGTCATCATAGGATACCGGCTATGGCTGGCCCACAGCACCTCAGAGAGCCCCAGCCCTGTCCTCTGGCTGAGCGGCACTCACGTGCTGCCTTCTCAGAGGCTCCGATCTCCCTGGGGCAGGCAGGAGTGCTGAGGGTCCCATTCAGCATCCTGAGAGAGAGGGACAGAGCACAGAAAGACCATAAGGAGGACAGGGCAGAGCCCCGGAGTTCCAGCCCCTTCCCCTGGGGCAAGTGATTGAACCCCATCTGTCAAATGGGAGCCATCCCCACTTCACAGCACCCAGAATTGTGCCCAGAATAAGTACTCAGTCATGTCAGCTCTTATGAGCAGAGTAGCCCAGAGTAGGGTCACATCTCAGCACTGCCACTTCCTGGCAGGACCTCGGCATGTCACCTTGCACTTCTCAGCACCATTGTCTTAAAAGGATGATGAGGTTAGCACCTACTTTCCAGATGGTTATGAAGACACAGTGAGTTAGCACATCTGTAAAGCCGTTAGAAGAACGCGTTAGAAGAAGAATGCACCTAGTTGACAAGGCGGCAAATGTCTGCTGCTATGATCACTTACTGTTATATGTCATCACTGTCATTCAGCCACTCTGGCCGTGGGTGGCTAAAAGCCCAAGGCTCCCGAGGACACCTGGGAAAAGATTCGGGGGGGCAGGATGGCATAGGGGTGGGAGCCTCAGCCCTGGAGTCTGGCAGGGCTTGACCAAGTCACTTGGTGACCTTGAGCACATGACTTTCCCTACATGACTTCCCCTTCCTCGGCCTCCATATTCTCTGTAAAAATGGGAACATTCATGGCTGGGTGCGGTGGCTCACACCTGTAATCCCAGCACTTTGGGAGGCTGAGACGGGCAGATCATGGTGCCCATGAGGTCAGGAGTTCGAGTCCAGCCTGGCCAACATGATGAAACCCCATCTCTACTAAAAATGCAAAAATTAGCTGGGTGTGGTGATGGGCACCTGTAATCCCAGCTCCTTGGGAAGCTGAGGTAGGAGAATCGCTTAAACCCAGGAGGCAGAGATTGCAGTGAGCTGAGATCATACCACTGCACTCCAGCCTGAGCGACAGAGCCAGACTCCATCTCAAAAATAAAAAAAAGTTATAAAAACAATGGGAACACTTTCTGGCCAGAGTATTGTGGGGACTTGGGAGGTTTGAGTTCTGGGCGCAGGGCCTGGAGGGGCTGTAGCAGGGGTTTCCCGTGTGCTGGGGCCAGGTCTGGTGCGGGAGATCGTGGCTGCCTCCTTGTGGAAGCCAGGGGAACTGCGGTGGGCCGGGCTCTGCCTGGGGTGAGATGGAAGCCAACCCCAGATCCTGCCTCTCCAGACGCTGAGTCCCCGCGAGCTCTGGCACCTGGTGCATCAGTGCTATGGCTCAGAGCTGGGCCTCACCAGTGAGGATGAGGACTACGTCTGCCCCTTGCAGCTGAACGGTTTGGGGTGAGTTGGAGGTCAAGGGAGGTTGAAGGTTCGGGGGAGAACAGGACGGCCGGCGTGCAGAGTTACTGGAGTGCTGGGGGGCCTGAGGTGGTTGTACGAAGTCTGGGGGATTCAGGAGGGTGTGTGGGGTCTGAAGGACACAACAGTCCTGCTTCCTCCCCTTCCCCACAGGGCCCCCAAGGAAGTGGGCGATGTGATCGCCCTGAGCGACATCACCTCTTCGGGGGCAGCTGACCGAAGCCAGGAGCCAAGCCCAGTGGGTTCGCGCCGTGGCCGCGTCACGCCCAACCTTTCCCGAGCCAGCAGCGACGCAGACCATGGCGTGAGTGGTGGGGTGGAAGAGGGGGGGGGTACTGACAGGAAGAGACAGGAGGGGGGGGGGGGGGTGCAGTGGGAGAAGGACAGCCTGACAGATTTGGAGGGGAATGGACAGAGGGACAGGGGAGGCCTGGATGGAGTGAGGGGATGGGGAGGGGAAGACGGGCATGGAACAGATAGGAAAAGAGAGACAGGGAAGAGAGGGGACAGACAGAAAGGACGAGAGACAGAAGGGGTGGGAGACGGGTGGGTAGATGAAGCAGCAGACAGACAAATGGACAGGACAGGTAAGAAAGCTTATGGCCCGGGCATCTGAAACAAGCCTGGCAGGGGCTGAGAGGGGCCCTCATCTGGGTGGCCCCAGGCCACTCGCAGCTCAACCGCGAGCCCTCGGTGCACACACCACCGAGGGTCTGCACAGGCTCTGCAATCCTTGTGGCCAGTGTGGACTTGGGAGCCCTGGGGCTGGGATGGAGGTGGCCAAGGCTGCATCAGGCCTTTCTCTGCAGGCAGAGGAGGACAAGGAGGAGCAGGTAGACAGCCAGCCAGACGCCTCCTCCAGCCAGACAGTGACCCCGGTGGCTGAACCCCCGAGCACAGAGCCCACCCAGCCTGACGGGCCCACCACCCTGGGCCCCTTGGATCTGCTGCCCAGCGAGGAGCTGTTGACAGACACGAGTAACTCCTCTTCGTCCACTGGAGAGGAAGGTGAGGCAGGCGGGCCCGATTCATTTGCCTCTGGTACTTGCAAGCCTCTCTTAGTCTTAAGCAAGAGGGGATGGATTAGCTGGCAGCACTGAGAATCCAGGGGCAGGCAGGATGGCGTTCAGGCACTGTTGCTAGAAATCTCTGTCTTTACCCTGCTTTGAAGGCAGCATGGCAGGGTGAACACGAGCACAGACTGAAGGCAGCTTGCCAGGATTCAGATCCTGGTCATACCACTTCCTGACCATGTCACGTGGGCAAATTGTGTAACTTCTCTGAGCTTTGCTTTCCTCCTCTGAAAACGGGGTTAACAATGATAATACCCACTTCACAGGGTTGTTGTTAAGAGACTATAAATGAGGCCGGGTGCGATGGCTCACACCTGTAATCCCAGCACTTTGGGAGGCCAAGATGGGAAGGATTGCTTGAGGCCAGGAGTTGGAGAACAGCCTGGGCAGCAAAGCAAGACCCCATTCTGTACAAAAAAGAAAAAAAAGGAAAAAGCTAGTTGTGGTGCACACCTATAGTCTCAGCTACTTGGCAGACCAAGGCAAGAGGATCCCTTGAGGCCAAGAGTTTGAGACAAGCCTGGGCAACATAGTGAGACCCCTGTCTTTACAAAAAAATTAAAAAATTAGCCAGGCATGGTGTCATGCACCCTGTGTAGTCTCAGCTACTGGGGAGTCTGAGGCAGGAGGATCACTCGAGTTCAGGAGTTGGAGGCTGCAGTGAGCTACGATTGCACCACTGCACTCCAGCCTGGGCAACAGAGCGAGATCCTGTCTCTAAAACAAACAAAGGGAGAGAATTAAGTGATTTCATACATCTAAAGCACTTGGGCCAGTTAGTAAGTGTTGACTATTAGTATTTCTATTATCATTATTATATTCATTTTCTCTCTCCACTAAGTCTCAGGTAGCCTCTACTCTTGTGTCTTATGGGGCAGAGATGGCCTCAGCCCTGCCCCAGCCCAGCCCAGTGAGAGAGAGCAGCCTATTTTTCCCAGTGTCTACAGCCGACACCCTAGGGTTGGCTCTGATTGGGCCATCTTGAGAGCATGCCTGCCCCTGAACCAATCACTGTGGTTGATCAGGTAGACCTGGGCCACCCACTCACTCCTGAACCAATTGCTGTGCTCCTAGGCTGATGCTCCCAGGAGCACATGCTATCCTGTAATGAATTCCTGTGAGTTAAGTCTCAGGGCCTAGGTGTGTTCTTCACCCAGAACCAAGCACAGTGGCTCTGACTGTCTGGACATGGAGCACGTGCCAACCCTCAGCCCATCCCTGAGTCGCAGGAGGGCTCTGGGTCAGTGTCCTGCTCTGCTCCAGGAGGTTGGGTCTGCCCATGCACCCTACAGGGCCTGGGAGTGGGGAGGTATGGCCCAAGGAGGGAGGGAAGAGTGGAGGCAGTTGTCATCCCCAGCTCTCCTCTGTCTCTAGCGGACCTGGCTGC
The DNA here is from genome assembly GCF_002776525.5 of Piliocolobus tephrosceles. Classification (NCBI taxonomy): domain Eukaryota; kingdom Metazoa; phylum Chordata; class Mammalia; order Primates; family Cercopithecidae; genus Piliocolobus; species Piliocolobus tephrosceles. The sequence continues at coordinate 22,358,005 of NC_045454.1, read as the reverse complement.
GCTGCTTCCTGACCTCTCCGGCCGCCTCCTCATCAACTCTGTCTTCCATGTGGGCGCTGAGCGGCTCCAGCAGATGCTCTTCTCGGACTCGCCCTTCCTCCAGGGCTTCCTACAGCAGTGCAAGTTCACAGGTCAGTGGGTGCATGAAGGAGAGGCCGAGGTTACCCAGGTGCAGGGGAGGGGTGAGAAAGGGTAGCCCAGCACAGGGGAAGGCACTGCTAGCCAGTGCGGCTGGGTGGGGTGCTGAAAAGCAACGTTTCTGAGACCAGAAGCAGTTCTGCCTGTTACTAGCTGGGTAGGCTTGGGAGGGGTTCTGAGACTCTGTGCCTCAGTTTCTCCTTCTGTATAATGAGGGTATGATAATAGTACCTGGCTTATTGGTTATCATGAAATCTAAGTGAGTTCATACTAGAAAAGTGCCTGGAGCAATGTCATATAGTAAGGGTTTAATAAATACAAGTTAAGAGCCTGAGGCAGGGCTGGGCGCGGTGGCTCACACCTGTAATCCCAGCACTTTGGGAGGACGAGGCAGGTGGATCACCTGAGGTCAGGAGTTCGAGACCAGCCTGGCCAACATGGTGAAACCCCGTCTCTATTAAAAATACAAAAAAATTAGCCAGGCATGGTGGCGGGCACCTGTAATCCCAGCTACTCAGGAGGCTGAGGCAGGAGAGTCCCATGAGCCTGGGAGGCAGAGGTTGCAGTGAGCCGAGATCATGCTATTGTACTCCAGCCTGGGTGACAGAGCGACTCTGTCTCAAAAAGAAAAAAAAAAAAAGCAGGAGTGGGGCCAAGGCGGGAAGGTCATGTCAGCTCAGCAGTTGGAGACCAACCTGGCGACATAATGGGACTCAGTCTTTACAAAAATAAAAAAAAGAATTAGCTGAGCATGGTGCTGCACACCTGTAATCCCAGCTACTTTGGAGGCTCAGGCAGGACAATTGCTTGAACCCAGGAGGTGGAAGTTGCAGTGAGCTGAGATCATGCCACTGCACTCCAGAGAGAGACTCCATAAAAACAAACAAAAGCTCCTGAGGCCTCCCTGAAGCCGAGTAGATGCCGGCATCATGCTTCCTGTACAGCCTGTGGAACTGTGAACCCATTAACCTCTTTTCTTTCTTTCTTTCTTTTTTTTTTGAGACGGAGTCTCGCTCTGCCTCCCAGGCTGGAGTGCAGTGGCCAGATCTCAGCTCACGGCAAGCTCCGCCTCCTGGGTTTACACCATTCTCCTGCCTCAGCCTCCCGAGTAGCTGGGACTACAGGCGCCCGCCACCTCGCCCCACTAGTTTTTTGTATTTTTTAGTAGAGACGGGGGTTTCACCGTGTTGGCCAGGATGGTCTCGATCTCCTGACCTTGTGATCCGCCCGTCTCGGCCTCCCAAAGTGCCGGGATTACAGGCTTGAGCCACCACGCCCGGCCAACCTCTTTTCTTTATAAGTTACCGAGCCTCAGGTGTATATAGTAATGTAAAAACAGCCTAATACAGAGCTCCTCAGCCTGGCACGCCAGCCCCTTTAGGACATAAGCATAGTTTTAAGGGCCTTGTAGCCCCACAACGTGAGGCACAGTCGTCCTGACTCTGCAGGAGATACTACATGTCTCATCAATATAGAAAAAGAAACAGAGAAACTCCCATCTTACGAGCTCCTCTCCTGCTTGAATCTCTTTCATAGCCTTCCAGGTTCTTTGACTGGTCCTATGTCAACCCTTCCAGCCTCACCCAGTGCTGTGGCTGCCCCTCTCCACACCTGGCTGCTCCGTCCCAGCCTTAGGGGACTTCTCCCAATGTCAGCCTCCAGCCTCAGGGCCTTTACTGATACCACGCCATTCTCCCGGGCTCCTCCGCCCCCACCCCCTTCCTTCCTCAGTTCCTTCTTCGGGACTTGGTTTTGATTTCATATCCTCCTGGCAGCCTTCCCTGACCTTCCTCAGATCCCACATACCCCCACTCAGCCTCTGCCCTTAACTCACACCACGCTGGTAGTGTGTGGTCTTTATTTATAGATGTTTTCTGTTGTTCTCAAAAGATTCTAGGTGCTAAGGACAGGAGTTCATCTATCCTGGTCTCCCACTGGCCTCCAAGCCCTGCATAGGCCTGACAGAGTGGACATTAAGTGTGTGATCGTTAACGTATTTATGTATTTATTTTTGAGTCGGGGTCTTGCTGTCACCCCAGCTGGAATGCAGTGGCACAATCTTGGGTCGCTGTAGCCTCTGCCTCCTGAGTAGCTGGGGTTCAAGTGATTCTCCTGCCTCAGCCTCCTGAGTAGCTGGGATTATAGGCGCCCACCACCACGCCCGGCTAATTTTTGTATTTTTAGTAGAGATGGAGTTTCACCATGTTGGCCAGGCTGGTTTCGAACTCTTGAACTCAAGTGATCCTCCTGCCTCGGCCTCCCAAATTTCCCAAAGTGCTGGGATTACAGGCATGAGCCACCGTGCCCGGCTGTCTGAGGGAGCTTTTGATCATGGTGGAAGGCAAAGGGGGAGCAAGTGAGAGAGAGTGGAGGGGAGGTGCCACACACTTAAATGACCAGATCTCGGAAGAACTCACTATCATGAAGACAGCAGCAAACCATGAGGGATCCACCCTCATGATCCAAACACCTCTCACCAGGCCCCACCTCCAGCATTGGAGATTACAATTCAGCATGAGATCTGGGTGGCGACAAATATCCAAACTGTACCAAACTCAGACTCTGTTCTAGGGATACTGGGGAGCCATGGAGTGTTCTAGGCAGAGAAGGGATAGAGTCAGGCTTGGCTTTAACAAGATGCCCCTGGACCAGATGAGGAAACTGGGGCCAGACACTCAAAGGAAGGCTGGGAGGGGCACTGGGCAGGCAAAGATGGGCTGAACCAGGAGTGACGCTCAGGAGGTTTGGTGAACACACAGTGTAGGTAACAAACTAGGGGTCTGACTAGGGGGTGTCCAGGGCAAGGCCTGGTGCTCCAGTGGGAGCCTGGAGGACCCTGGACCACCCCTGAGTAGGGGCCTGAGAGATGCAGCAGGTTTGGGGAGATGCTGAGGCCATGTGGAGCTCAGTGGGTTCGAGGGGTCCAAGGACCTTCCAGGAGAAGGTGTTCAAAAGATTGCAGGTCCAACGCTCAGGGCAGAAGCCAGGACAGGTGCGAAGGGGGAAACTGAGGCTGCAGCAGTGGATGAGATGGCCCTACCCCAACAGCTAAGGTTTTAGGCTCCTGGAAGGAAGGTGGGGACACAGAGGAGGGGTGTGGATTGGGACAAGTCCCCAGAGACCTCCCAGAAGGCTGAGTCTCCTGTGGCCTGTGGGCAAAGGACTGGGGTGTGGCCTCCTCATGCTGCTCCTCCCTCCCCTAGATGTGACCCTGAGCCCCTGGAGCGGGGACAGCAAGTGCCACCAGCGCCGGGTGCTGACGTACACCATCCCCATCAGCAACCCACTGGGTCCCAAGAGCGCCTCTGTGGTGGAGACACAGGTGGGCCAGGCGGGGCAGCCGGGCAGGTGGGGCAGCTGGGTGGGTGGGGTGGCCCTGACTGCCCCAGCTCTGTCCCTGCAGACGCTGTTCCGGCGCGGCCCCCAGGCCGGCGGGTGTGTGGTGGACTCCGAGGTGTTGACGCAGGGCATCCCCTACCAGGACTACTTCTACACTGCCCACCGCTATTGCATCCTGGGTCTGGCTCGGAACAAGGCACGGCTCCGGTGAGTGGTGACTGGGCCCCTCCACCCGATGCCCTGGTGGCCCCAGGGCGTCCTGTCCACTTCTCAAGTCAACAGCAGAGCGTTGGTTCCCACCCTGGCGGAGGAACAGAAGCGTGGGGTTCCTGAGGACCCTGTGCTCTGAATAGTGGAGGGTAGAGAAACAGTGGTCCAGGGATGGCTCCTCCCATCTGCAGAGGGTGTTTGAGCCTCAAGGCTCTGAGGATACAGCAAAGCCCGGCAGTATCACTTCTCTCAGGGAGCTCATGTTCTAGTAGCGAATTGGACACTAGAGAAATAATTAGGAAAATCTGCAGAGCATTCGCTGGCAGTTAGGCCTATGGAGAAAAACGAGGAAAACACAGCAGGCTAAAGAAGCAGGGCGTGGAGGCTTTTACACCCGATACGCTGGTCAGGGAAGGGCCCGCTGGGAAAGAAATTTTTCACCAAGAACCTGAAGGAGCTGAGAGCAACTCATTTGGGACAGCAGGTGCAAAGGCCCAGAGGCAGGGGCGGGGGCAATGACTGGAGTGGAGTAAGATTGGGTGAGTAGGAGCTGAGATTAAAGCGGTGAACCGGGGCCTGGCGCAGTGGCTAACACCTGTAATCCCAGGACTTTGGGAGGCTGAGGCAGGTGGATCACTTGAGGTCAGGAGTTTGAGACCAGCCTGGCCAACATGGTGAAACCCCGTCTCTACTAAAAATACAAAGTTAGTCAGGGGTGGTGGTGCATGTCTGTAATCTCTACTACTTGGGAGGCTGAGGCACAAGAATCATTTGAACCTAGGAGGCGGAGGTTGCAGTGAGCCGAGATCAGGCCACTGCACTTCAGCCTGAGTGACAGAGTGAAACTCTGTCTCAAACAAACAAACAAACAAAAAACAAATAAAGAGATTAGCCAGACATGGTGGAGATTTCAGTGAGCCGTGATCACGCCATTGCACTTCAGCCTGGGCGACAGAGCAAGACCCTGTCTCAAAAAAAAAAAAGGTGAACCAGATGTGGCTCATGGTGAAGACTTTACTTTTACCTGGAGGGAAGGGCAACCAGGCCAGGGCTCTGAGCCAGGAGGGGCTGACCTGACTCAGGTGGTCCCAGGCTCCTTCTGGCTGCCTCTGTTCTGGTGGGAATAGACTGCAAGGACAGGGACAGAAGCAGGGAGGAGGCTGCTGGGGTCATCCAGGCTGGAGGGGACGGAGGCTGAATCAGGGTGGGGAAATGGAGGGGGAAGAGTTAGATTCCGGAGAGGTTTTGTAGGGTTAGCTGACAGGATTTACAGAGAGATTGGATGTAGGGGTGAGGGAAAGAGCGCGCAAGGAATACTCCGAGGCGTTTGGCCTGAGCCACTATAATCACAGGGCTGCCCTTGACCCAGATGGGGATGGCAGGAAGGAATGCGTTTGGGGAAAGACCAGGAGGTCAGTTTGGGACTGAGCTGTCTGTGTTGAGCTGAGCCCATGTGGAGTTGGGGTGCGGCAGCTGGATGGAAGAGGTTCAGGGGCAAGGTCTGGCTAAGATGTCGGTCAGTGGGTGGACAGGGCTCAGGCCACCTGGAGCCTTCCCCATGTACTGGGCATGGGTGGAGAAGGACCAAGGGCTGAGTTGGCTTGCATTCGGGCTGAGCGGGGTGGTGTATGGGGTATCCAGGGAAGCCATGGAGGGTAGGGAACCCATCTGTTTTGTCTGTGAGTGACAAGGGGCCCTCTCTGAATTAGGGGAAGGAAAGAACTCAACTTGGGGGATGGGACAGCCAGGGCTAGAGTCAGACCCTGACCTCCTTCCCCTGATCTCCCAACCCCAGAGTGTCCTCTGAGATCCGCTACCGAAAGCAGCCCTGGAGCCTGGTGAAGTCGCTCATTGAGAAGAACTCGTGGAGTGGCATTGAAGACTATTTCCACCATCTGGGTAGGGACAGAAGGCCGGGGCACGGGTTGGGGGATGGCCTGGCCAGGTATGGGCATCCAGAGCCCCCTCTCTTTTACGCAGAGCGAGAGCTCACCAAGGCCGAGAAGCTGTCTCTGGAGGAAGGCGGGAAGGATGCCCGGGGCTTGCTATCTGGCCTGCGGCGGCGGAAGCGGCCCCTGAGCTGGCGGGCTCATGGGGATGGGCCCCAGCACCCAGATCCTGACCCCTGTGCCCGGGCTGGCATGCACACCTCGGGTACGTTCCGTTGGGGCCGGGCCGGGTTGGGGTGGGCGGAGGATCGGGGGCCTGGGCCGGGCCATCTGACTCCAAGCTGCTCTCCTGCAGGCTCCCTCAGCTCCCGCTTCTCCGAACCGTCTGTGGACCAGGGCCCCGGGGCAGGCATCCCCAATGCCCTGGTTCTCATCAGCATCGTGTGAGTAAGAGACAGGAGCAGTGGCCACACAGGCCTGAACCTGCCTCCTGGCTGTGTGACCTTGGGCAAGTGCATGGCCTCTCTGGGCTCTCTGCTTAAGTGGGAGCGTGGGTTTGCTCACAGCAAGGATTAGATGAGGCGATGTTTGGGATGTGTTGGTTTGTCATGGAGAAGCCTTCCCTGCTAGAAGAGCAGAGCCAGGGAGAGCTATGGGAGATCAGAGGGGCCTGACCTCACCCAGGGATCAAGGGGGGCTCTCTGGAGGAACAGGCACACAAAGATTCTGGAATTAGGTGCACAGGGAGAGGTGTGCCTAATCAGTGAGGTCATTTATGCACATTGCATTCTCTGTGCCCACTCCTAAGCGGGGCGATGCTGAGGACACAGCAGTGACCTTGAGGGAAAGATAGACCTGACAGCAGACCAGAGTGATCTGGGCCGGGATGGAGGATGCATGGGCAGAGGGATCAGGGCCAGGAGTGGGAAAGCCCTGGGAGGCCAGTGGCGGCTTCCTCCCAGGCCACAGCGGGCAGTCAGGATGGGCGTCCTACGAGGGTGGAGACCGTCTAGGCTGAGAAGGGCTTGGGCAGGGAGAATGCACACGCCTGCCCAGAAGCCTGCAGGAGTTGGTGGGCAGGACGCTGGGAGGAAACAGAAGCCGGATCCCGGGGTTGAGCAGATCCTGGGAGCTGAGGGTCAGGCCAGCTACGTGTTCAGCCTCTGAACCTCAGCTCTCAGCTCTCATCCAGTGAGGGGGTATGGTGCGCTCGGCCCAGAGCTGCCCAGGGCGAGGAGGGCTGGGGGTGTCGGGGGCAGGCCGGGCGGTGCTCATCTCTCTGTCTCCCCTCGCTGCTGCTGCTGCAGGATCTGTGTGAGGTAGGGTCCTGAGTCCTCCCCCTGCCCCCCCCCCCCCCCCCCCCCCCCCCTGTTGCACCCTCTTTTCCCCACCCCACGCCCCCCGGCTCCCCCAGGGAGGCAACCTGGCATGGCAGTCAAGGGTATGGGCATCAGACAGGCCTGGATTTGAACCCTGACTTTCCTGCTATGGACTGTGCAACCCTAGGCATGTCTCACCCTCTCTGAGCCTCATTCTCCTCCTCTGCAATGGGGGATAGAGGTGTCCCTACAAGGTGTAGCTATATGGTGGGGTTCAGAGCATCTAGACCCCAGGAATCCTGACCTCTGACCCTTGTCCCCAGCCTTATCATCCTCATCGCCCTCAACGTCCTGCTTTTCTACCGCCTCTGGTCCCTGGAAAGGACAGCCCACACCTTTGAGTCCTGGCACAGCCTGGCCCTGGCCAAGGGGTGAGTGGGTAGCCTGGAGAAATGGGGGGGCTTGGGCACATTAGGGGAGGCCAAGGCCCTGCTCAGGCCCGGCATCCCCACAGCAAGTTCCCCCAGACGGCCACAGAGTGGGCCGAGATCCTGGCGCTACAGAAGCAGTTCCACAGCGTGGAGGTGCACAAGTGGAGGCAGATCCTGCGGGCCTCCGTGGAGCTCCTGGATGAGGTAGGAGGCGCCGCTCGGGCAGGGCCCGGGGCTATAGGGCTGTAGGGTCCTGTGTTGAAACCCCACCATGTAGCAGGCACCTCCCTTCTCTGGGTCTCAGTGTCCTCCTCTGTAAAATGAGGAAGCCACTCAGAGTCCCCACCCCACAGCATTGCAGGGGAAAGCACGGAAGTGTGGATGGAAGAAAGAATTGATTGGCTCACGTCCTGGAGAAAAGTCCAGAGGCATCTCACGTTAGGCACGGCTGGGTTTGGTCACTCAATGGCAGTAAGAGTCAGTCTCGTGCTCACTCTGCCTTGTGCCCATCTCCAGGGTTGGCTTCATTGGAGGCCACACTTTTCCCTGCACCGGGGACCACGGCGCTTACTCTCATTGCCTGCTGGGGTCTCAGGTCCACCCCTGACCCATCACAGCAGCCAGGGCAGGCCAGGTGTGGTCCCTCTACCCCCTACCTTAGCTCTGGGGTAGCTAAGGGGTCACATGGTCTGAAGGGGAGAGACTCTTCAAAGGACCTGAAGTCTCATCTCCAAAACGGAGTGGATCCAGACACCCAGACACCCAGTGTAGTTCAGGGACAGTGTCTACTCAGACAACCAGGTTCCCGTTCTGGTGTGTGACCTCTTGCAAGCGATTTTGCCATGGTGGCCGTGGCCGCCTCTGTGCACAGGATAATGACTGATGCTACTTCAAAGACTGTTGTGAGGATGAGACAAGTTGACATTGGGAGTGGTGCCAGGCCCACAGGAAACACTGGATGTGGGCTGGGTGTCCTGAGTGTGAGCCTAGTGCCAGGGACAAAGCAGATGCCCAATAAATGTGATGTCATCACACAGCAATGCCCTCAGGTCCCAGGAGACTCAGGCCAGCAGTTGCGGTGGGTCAGAGCAAGTGTTGGGCACTGGGGAAGGTGTGGACGTGGGAAGGCGGTTGGGAAACAGAGAGTCTGGCATTGCCTGCATTTCCAAGGCCATCACAGCTGAAGTGTGGGTGACAGTGAAAACCTTGTTTCATCAGACCGTTCCATATCAGAAGGCTCATCTTTAGGAGTCTCATTCCCCCCCTGAAATCAAGCTTGGGAGAGGCTCACACTGGGAAGGGTGGGGCAGGACGAGGTTGGGAGAGGATGAAGGCTGAGGCCCCATCACTCAGAGAGGGTGAGCAGGGCCCCGCCATCCTGCATTATTTTATTTTATTTTGAGACAGGGTCTCATTCTGTTGCCCAGGCTGGAGTGCGGTGGCACGATCATGGCTTATTGCTGCCTCGAACTCCTGGCTCAAGTGATCCTCCTGCCTCAGCCTCCTGAGTAGCTGGGACTGTAGGCACGCACCACCATGCCTGGCCAATTTTAAAAGTTTTTGTAGAGACCAGAGTCTCACCATGTTGCCTCGGGCAATCCTCCTGCCTCAGCCTCCCAAAGTCCTGGGATTGCAGGTGTGATCCACCACACCTGGCCCTGAGTTAAATTTTTATCATTTTCCTCCCTCTCAAACTGCCAAGGGTGCAGAGCTGATGTCACAGATTGGTACACACAGTAGATGCAGACTGAGCACTTACCTGTGCCTGGGCTTTTCCATTTTTTTTTTTTTTTTTAAGACTGGGTCTCTCTATGTTGCCCAGGCTGGAGTGCAGTGGCATGATCTCGGCTCACTGCAAGCTCCACCTCCCAGGTTCATGCCATTCTCCTGCCTCAGCCTCCCAAGTAGCTGGGACTACAGGTGCCCGCCACCACACCCAGCTAATTTTTTGTATTTTTTAGTAGAGACGGGGTTTTACCCTGTTAGCCAGGATGGTCTCGATCTCCTGACCTCATGATCTGCCTGCCTCGGCCTCCCAAAGTGCTGGGATTACAGATGTGAGCCACCATGCCCGGCCTGTTCTAAGTTTTAAGCATGACTGCCTTATCCCCACAGCCAGCCTTTGAGGAAGACGCTCTTGTTATCCCAGTTTTTTTGAGACAGAGTCTCAATCTGTCACCCAGGCTGGCGTGCAGTGGCATAATCTTGCCTCACTGTAACCTCTGCCTCCCAGGTTAAAGCGATTCTCGTGCCTCAGCCTCCCAAGTAGCTGGGATTACAGGCACCCGCCACCACGCCTGGCTAATTTTTGTATTTTTAGTAGAGAGAGGGTTTCACCATGTTGGCCAGGCTGGTCTTGAACTCCTGACCTTAAGTGATCCACTGGTCTCGGCCTCCCAAAGTGCTGGGATTATAGGCATGAGCCACTGTGCCCGGCCGTTATCCCGGTTTTATACATAGGTAGGTGGTATGAGGCATCTAGAGGTTCGAGGAGCTCAGGAGCTTGCCCGAGGTCACAGAGTGGGTAATGGTGACAGCTAACATGTGCTGAGCACTTAGTGTACACCAGGTTCTCAGTGCTCTTCAGAACCCTGAAATAATCCTATGGAGCAGATGTGTTACAGACCCGTATTTCAAATGAGGGGATTTTGACTCAGGGTGGTTACAGGACGTGCCTGAGGTTAACTGAGGTAACAAGATCAGAGCCAGGATTTGAACCCAGCCCATCGGGGTGCCAGGCACACACTAAGCCCCTTCCTCTGCTGCCTCTGAGAATTTAAACTGGGTGCAGCGTGGGTTTGCTCTTTTCACTGAGGGACCCTGGGGTGGGGCAGTATGGCCTCTAGACCATCCTCAGTTTTTCAATGGCAGGATGGGGGTGGGCGACATCACCCCCCAACCTCCAGCGTTCACCCCCAACCCTGCTCACCTCCTCCCCGCAGATGAAGTTCTCGCTGGAGAAGCTGCACCAAGGCATCACAGTCTCAGATCCTCCCTTCGACACCCAGCCCCGGCCCGAAGACAGCTTTTCCTGAGGTCCCAGCCACGCAGCTGTTCCCCCACATGGACAGATGGACACACAGAGCCTCGGCGGCCACTGCTGGCACGGTGTGAGCGCCAGGCATCTCCCACCCGCCCCTCCCCACAGCCCAACCGGGGGCTGTGCAGACGTGGGGGCCGCGGAACCGAGATGCACTTTAGACCAGGGAGCTGGCCCGGCCTCTGGCAGACCCCCCACTAACTTATTTTGCCCGGCTGAGGTTGTGGGGGGCGCCTCCTGGGGTGCACGGTTCCCTCAGCTCTGGGTTTAATGTATTATATTTATTTGGGGCTGATAGTGCCCCAATAAAGGGTCAGAAGTGGCTGTGGCTGTGCCTGTGGGGCCCTGGGAGTGGGTGGGAGCCTCCTGTTACACTCAGATCCTGCTGTGGTGGGGAGGGGACCTCTGTGTTCTGGGGCCATAGTCACTGAAACGATCTGGAATTCCCCCAGCATCTTACACAAGCTTTACATCATCTGAGGTCAACGCAGGAACTCCGGGGACATACTCTGGGAGCCAGAGTTCAAATTCTGCTTCCTAGCAGTGGTGTAACTGCAGCAGGTGAACCCCCTGGAGCTCCAGTGCCCCTTCCTGTGCAATGGGCAGAATGACAGTACCTGTCTCTCAGGGCTGTTAGAAGGGAGTGGTTCTCAGACTTGAGCTGCGTTTGAATCTCCTGGAGGGCTTGATGTAAAACAGACTGTGGGGCCCCTCCCTCCAAATTGCCAGTTCAGTAGGTCTGGGGCAGGGCTGGGATTCTGCCTTTATAATGAGTTCCCAGGGGATGCTCATGGTGCCATCCCAGACCACACTTTTTTGTTTGTTTGTTTAAGTGAGGGTTTCTCTGTCGCCCAGGCTGGAGTGCAGTGGCACAAACATGGCTCACAGCAACCTCGACTTCCTGTGCTCAAGCCATCCTCTCACCTCAGCCTTCTGAGTAGCTGGGACTACAGGTGTCAGCCACCATGGGCAGCTAATTTTTTATTTCTTTTTGGAGATGGGATCTCACTATGTTGCTCAGGCTAGTCTCGAACTCCTGGCCTCAAGCGATCCCGCCCGCCTCAGCTTCCCAAAGTGTTGGGATTACAGGCGTGAGCCATCATGCCCAGCCCCAGACCACACTTTGAGAACCGCTATTACAAGTTCAAGGAGTTCATAAATGTGGCTACTTATAACAGGGCCTGGCACAGATGGAATGGAGTAAGTATTCAATAAATGTTACACTTATTGCATAAAAATAGAGGGAAAAAAGTAACTCGTGTAGTGAGTACCAAGTACGTACGTACTGAGCTCTGTGCCAAGATCTGATGTTCATTTTATTCTCACAGTGACTCCATGAGGTGGAGACAAAGATGTACACGCCTGAGGCTACCCAGCAGGGAGGCAGACTCCAGGCCTGACCCTTGGGGTCTCCACATTTAGATGCAAGGTCCTGACCCCCTCAGGACCCCACCACGGCCCATTCAGGCTGACGGTTGGTTGGATCCCTGTTTTACAGATGAGGAAATGAGTTTGGAGGCAAAGTCCCTGGTCCAGATAGAACCCAGGTCCGCCTCGCTGAAACCTTGTCCTGGTTCCAGAGTGAGTGTATGGCGTAAAGAGACACCTCTGGCATGTCACACCCCCGGCTATAGGAATCATCCTAACTGATGGCTTGGGGCAGGGGACTGGAGGAGGGATTGGAGAGTGGATCAGGAGTGGCATAGGAGGCAGAGCCAGCCCCTCTTACCCTCTAGCTGTGTGATCATGGCAAGGTACCCATGCTGAGCCTCAGTCTTCTATATTTGTAACATGGGTATAATAATATCACCTATAGGAAGAATTAAATGAGCTAATGTTAGTAAAGTGCTTAGAATGCTTAGAACAGCACCAAGCCCATACATAGTAGGTGCTCACTGAACATAGCTTATAGGGCTGTGAGGTGCCTCCTGTCCAGTGCTGAGGCCTGTCCTCACTGTGCCTTCACCTACCATCCCCCACCAGTGGAAGGGCCCGGAACAGCAAGAGGGTTATTCTCTGCAGGGGAATTTCACAGCTCAGGAGGCGCTGGCATAAAAGTCTAGACCACAGAGGTGTCGGGTGTCCCTGGCTCCCTGCCCCTCTGCTATAGTCCTGCCCCACACCCTAGCTCCTTTTGTCGGGCAGGGCTGGGCCAGGGGGATTCTGAGACCTTACCCTACCCAGAATTAGAGGCTTTAGCCGAGAATCTCACTCCCACCCTGGTCCTGACAGACCAGAACTCCTACCTCCATTTTCTCCATTTGGCAGAACCTACTGGTAGGACAGGCCACTTACCACTGCTGGGGCAGGATTCCACATCCGTCCTAGGCCAGCTACATGACTGTGGGCAAGGGAGCGGCCCTCCCATCCTCGGTTTCTTCATCTGTAAAATGGGGATAATAGAACTCACTGAAGATTTGGGGCAGAAGTGGGTTCAGCAAATCCCAAGGGCTTAGTGAACATTGACTTTCATTTATTTGTTTGACAAATATTGATTGAGTACCTGCAATGTGCCAGGAACAGTTCAAGGTGCAAGAGACATGGTGGTACACAAGACAGTGTCCTCATCTGGGGGGTTTTTTAAAATTTATTTTTATTTTTTATTTTTTAGACAGAGTCTCACTCTGTCGCCAGGCTGGAGGGCAGTGGCGTGATCTCGGCTCACTGCGACCTCCACCTCCTGGGTTCAAGCGATTCTCCTGCCTCAACTTCCCGAGTAGCTGGGATTACAGGCATGTGCCACTGTGCCACCACACCCAGCTAAGTTTTGTATTTTTAGTAGAGATGGAGTTTCACCATGTTGGCCAGGATGGTCTCGATCTCTTGACCTCGTGATCCGCCCACCTCAGCCTCCCAGAATGCGGTCATTACATGCCTGAGCTACTGCGCCTGGCCTTCTTTTTTTTTTTTTTTTTTTGAGAGGGAGTTTCGCTCTTGTTGTCCAAGGATTACAGGTGCCCACCACCACTCCCAGCTAATTTTTTGGTATTTTTAGTAGAGATGGGGTTTCACCATATTGGTCAGGCTGGTCCCGAACTCCTGCCCTCAGGTGATCTTCCCCGTACCCCGCCCTTGGCCTCCCAAAGTGCTGGGATGGCGACGGGTGGCTCACACCTGTAATCCCAGCATTTGGGAGGCTGATGCGGACGGATCACCCAAGGGCAGGCGTTGGAGACCAGCCTGACCAACACGGTGAAACCCTGTCTCTACTAAAAAATAAAAAAAGTAGCCAGGCATGATGGTGCGCGCCTGTACTCCCAGCTGCTCCGTAGGTTGCGGCAGAAGAATCTCTTGAACCCGGGAGGCAGAGGTTGCAGTGAGCCGAGATCACCCCACTATACTTAATCCTGGGCGACAGAGCCAGACCCTAAGAAGAAGAAGAAGAAAAAAAAAAACAAAAAAAAAAACATGTCAGGTAGTGAGGCTGCTGTGAAAAACACTCAACAAGAGTAAAGGAGGTCAAGTTAGGAGCGGGGGAGGCAGTTTGCCCTGAAGGGACACAGAAGACCTAACGAAGGTGACATTGGAGCCATGGAGGCGGAGGGAGAGTGGTGGGGCAGCGGGGAGAGCAGGAGTAGAGGGGAGGGCAGGGGCCAAGGCCCCGAGGCAGGAATGGGTTCCTGTGTTGGGAACAGCAGGAGGGCCTGAACAGCCAGAGCAGAGTGGGAGGAAAGAGGAGTAGAAGGTGACATCAGAGACATGAAGGGGTCATCGTCCTGAAACAGCACCTCCAGATCCCCGGGGCTGCTTCTCCCCAGGGTGCCCCGCCTGCTTGGGTGAGGTCTGGATTGTAGCTGTAGTCCTAGCCTGATGGCCCCCACCCTCCTCTAATGCCTATTTGGGGTCCCTGCACAGTGACCCCCAGGCCGGGATATCAGGGCTCTGAGGGGAGATCACTTGGAGGTTCGCTTCCTTGAACTCCTGAGGATGACCTCCATCATTTGAAATCGGAAACCCGGTCCCCAAACTGCGCTCCAAGTCCTCTTGTGACTCTGGGGGTGACCTTTCCAGACTCCCTGGGAAGGTGGGGGGGTGGTCCTCAGAGCCCCAGCGGAGTCGGAGACACCTGGACTATCCGCCGCGTCCCCAGAAGTCGCGGTCCCTGCGCCACCCGGAGAGGCCCGTGCAGCGGCCGCTTCCCGGGCCGCTGCGGCAAAGGCTGGGCGACCGCGCCCTCCCCCCGCGGTGATTCATCCCGCCCCCTCCCTCTCCTCCCTCCTCCCTCCCTAGGCCGCCGCCGCCGCCGCCGCTGCAGTGCGCAGGAGACCGCGGTCCGCGCCCGAGCGCGCCCGAGCCGAAGCGGGACCCGGGTCGGTGCACCTAGCGGATGTGCCCGGCTGTGCGCGCCAGCGCAGCAGCCCGAGCAGCGGCCGCCGCCCGCGCGGCGGGGATGCCCGGACGCCGGGCCCCGGGGCTGGGCCCCCGGCGGTAACCGGAGCGGGGGGGCCGCGCCCCCCCTCTTCCCCCCCTCGCCGGTCCCAGAGCCGCAGCTGCTGCGCCCGCGCGCTCCCGGGACATTCTAACCGCCGCCGGGTCCCGCCGCCTCTCGCCCCGCTATTAATACCGGCGGCCCGGGAGGGGGGCGCAGCACGCGCCGCGCAGCCATGGGGAGGCTGCTGGCTTTAGTGGTCGGCGCGGCACTGGGTGAGTGCGCAGGGGGCGCGCGCGGCCGGGGGCACCGCGGGGTCGCTGGTGGGGCGGCGGGAGTGGCGCTCGGGACTCGGGGCAGCCGCGCGAGAGCCGCCCCCGGCCCAACCCCGGGCCGCGCCAAGTCAGCTTCAGAAGTTGTGCGCGCGGGAGTCCGGCTTGGGGAGGGCGGTGGAGGTGCGGGTGGGCTCCAGCGGGCGGGGGCCGGGCTGGCACAGCCTCGCGGCTGCAGGCGCCCAGCCGGGGGCGAGAAAACGCGGAGTCAGCTGCTCCCGGAGCCCCGCAGGCTGCAATGTGACACCCACGGCGGGGGGGGGGGGGGGGGGGGAAGGCGGCGCCCGGAGACTGGGACGGGAAAGACGGAGGGACAGGGAGAGATGGAGACGGGAGGAAGCGGGCGAGAGACAGAGAAGGACTCAGAGAGCATCTGAGTGGTGTGCTGGGAGGCTGGGGACGTGGGGGTCAAGGGGGAGACGGAGACAGAGAGAGGGGTATTGGAGACAGAGAGAGAGAAAGAAAAAGAAAGAGTTAAGAGACTGAGCGCGATGGAGAAAGGGAAACTTGAGAGAGGCAGAAGGAGATGGAGAGAAGAGAGAGGGAGATGGGGGTGCCCGTGAACACCGGGAGAGAATCTGGCATGGAGTTTTAAAAGGGATAGACGTGGAAAGGGATTAGGAGAGGTCTCCTTCTGAGCCCAGAGAGTGGACACAAAGTGAAGGGACCTTCAGAGAGACCCCTGAGAGAGACAAAGATGGGAGGGACTGAGACAGAGGCCCTCTGGGAGTCTGAAAGGGACCGCAGCAGGGGCGGATGGATGAGAAGTCCTGAGGATCAGGAGACAAGGACAGCACAGGGCTGCAGCAGAAGAGACACAGCGTTAGCTACAGTGTGCTGGGAGGCAGGAAGGAGGTGCCAGGTAAGAGAGTGAAGGAATTCTAAGACTGGAATTCCGTGGGGTGCAAAGGCCCTGGGGCAGGAGAGAGCTCAGGAAAGCTTTGAGTAGTGGATGGGGTTGGGGTGGGAAGAGCTCTAGAGGCGAGGACCCTGGGGAAGAGGGGATGATGGAAGCAGGGGAGGCTGGGGAGGGGATGGCTCACACAGGGGCTTGTGGGGCTGGGAGGAGGGGCTGAGTGTGGATCAGCCCCAGTTCCAGTGCCCACCTCCCCACAATCCCCCACCCCCAGACCTTCTTTTCTCCCAACCCATTTCTCCTGGAGCTAGCTGGTTTTGCAGTTTAATGGTGAAAGCGACTGCCACCTTGAACTTCTAACTTAGCTGGAAGGGTCGTTGTACCACCTAGGTGCTTGGGTTCCCCCAGCAAGGGACTTTCTGAGGAAGGGGCACTCGGGTAGCAAAAAGTCTGAGTTACTGGCAACGTTGACAGTCCCTATGGGGCCTCCCATGTACAAGGCCCTACCTAATGTGTGAAAATGGGCCCAGCCAATGCTGGAAGCAGAGGACCATTTCTTTCAACAAGAGAGAGGGAAACTGAGACTCAGAGACGAATGACTTGCTGAGGTCACACAGTGAGTGACAGGGCTTAGCCTGGCATCCAGTCCTGTCTGCTGGTCATCATTGAGGGGGGAACAGATGGTTTGTGAGGGGTCTGGCATTGCTTAGGGCAATGGGTGCCTCTGCCTGACCTGAGCCTGCTGTCCCCACAGTGTCCTCAGCCTGGGGGGGCTGCGTGGAGGTGGACTCGGAGACCGAGGCCGTGTATGGGATGACCTTCAAAATTCTTTGCATCTCCTGCAAGCGCCGCAGCGAGACCACCGCTGAGACCTTCACCGAGTGGACCTTCCGCCAGAAGGGCACTGAGGAGTTTGTCAAGGTGTGCGGGTGCTGGGCACGGGTGTGGGATGGCGGGAATCCGCGTGTGGGAGGCAGTGGGGCTGGATCTCAGGGAGGGGGCTTGTTTGTTTGTTTTAATAATATGCTGTGATTGCTGACCTGGATTCAGATTCTGGCTCTGCCAATGGCCAGCTGGTGACCTTGGCCAAATCAGTGAGCCTCTCTGAAAGTCAAGTTTCCTCCTTGGTAAAGATGGGGTGGCAGTGGTCTCTAGCCCATAGGTTTGCGTGAGGACCGAATGCATTGATGCACCTGGCACATGGTTGGCACGAAATAAATGTCAATGGACTTATTTGGCACCAGCAAACAATGTGTCGGATAGTCATTACGGAGGGAAGACAGAACTTTTTTCTTTTTTTTTAACCTCCTTTGAAATATGTGTGTATTTTGCATTACATATGGGAGAGGGAACCATAAACTTCTATGACGTGCTGGAGAATTGGGGTCTCCAGCTGCTGGGATCAGACTGCCCTGTCCCTGCTGGAGGAGTGTGTCTGGTGGCTGGGAAAGAACTGCAGAGAATGTTGGCCTAGAGGCCAGATGGGGCTTGAGAGGATGACTGAGGAACGTGTGTGAGCACATGTGCATCTCGGCTGGAGGCAAAAGCAGGGTCTGGATGACTCCAGGCGTGATCCTAGCCCCCGCCCCCACCCCTGTGCCCTCTCTGCCTGAGGTCAAGGCGTCTGAGCCCATCTGTGTCTGTGGGTGTCACGGCAGGGGATAGAATCAGGGTCAGGTAAAAGAAGAGAGGCCCAGGCAGTGACACCTTCTCCCCCCTGGCTACCCCTAGATCCTGCGCTATGAGAATGAG
Source organism: Piliocolobus tephrosceles (assembly GCF_002776525.5). NCBI lineage: Eukaryota > Metazoa > Chordata > Mammalia > Primates > Cercopithecidae > Piliocolobus > Piliocolobus tephrosceles. Next base: position 22,340,330 of record NC_045454.1, on the reverse strand, counting down.
GTGTTGCAGCTGGAGGAGGATGAGCGCTTTGAGGGCCGCGTGGTGTGGAACGGCAGCCGGGGCACCAAGGACCTGCAGGATCTGTCTATCTTCATCACCAACGTCACCTACAACCACTCGGGCGACTACGAGTGCCACGTCTACCGCCTGCTCTTCTTTGAAAACTACGAGCACAACACCAGCGTCGTCAAGAAGATCCACATTGAGGTAGTGGACAAAGGTGAGTCGGGCGCTGCCTGCCCCTTTGCCGTCACCCACTGGCGAGCCAGATGGAGGGACAGATGGCAGGTAGCGGACAGGACAGGCTGGCTCTGTGCCTGGCCAGCCATCCGCCCACAGCAGCGGGCTGGGGGAAGAGGGGAGCAGCCTCTCCCGCCCACTCCAGCTCTGGCCTCTGTTTCCCTCCAGCCCACGGAGAGGTCAAAGCATGCGTCTCACCCGCAGATGCTCCGGGTACAGAACCCAGCTCTGTCACCTGTGCCGCATGACCTCTGGCAGGTGCCTTCTGTCTCTGAGCCAAAGGGTTGTCCTGGGCTCGCCCAGGATAATAATCCGATATGTTTCTCAGGGTGTGGTTTGAGCCATTCTTCCATCACGGGGGTCATGAGGATTGAGCAACTGCAGGCACATGCCCGGCTTCCAGCAGAGCCTTGCACATGGTGGTGCGGGTGGCGGTTCTTACTGTCTGAGTAACTCAGCCCTGCTGCCCTCTGTCATGATGAGACAAGGGAGCGTGCCACCTAGAGCAGAGTTCCGCACACCCCTCTGCACTCCTGCCACAGGGGAGCCGTGCTGGCCTGCAGAGTCTCACTCAACACCTCTGAGGCGGGCCCAAGGGTCCTTTCTAAAACTCTCAGGTGAGGCAGTGTGGGGCCACAGGTGTGGGGCCCACCCTCTGAGCAGCAAGGATCTACAGCGCTTTTGGATGTATCATCATTTTGCCTCAGCCACCCTGGACCCCTTGTTTGAGGGAGGTCCACCCCTTCTCTGAACCATCTTCTGCTCAGCATCAATTGCAATTGTCCAGCGCCCTGTGGCCACTGGCTTAGAGTCGGGGAGATAGCCCAGGTTTGAACCAGCTACAAGTCGTGGCAAGAAGGTCTCTCGGGGCTACGGCACGCACATCCTCACGGGCAACATGCACTGCCCGTCTTTTCCGTGAGATGGATGCTGGCCTCAGTGCCTTACAAGGAGTTCCTTAGTGAATCCTCTCCCCACCCTCGGGGTAGGGGCTCTTCCTATCCCCATTTTACAGATGAGAAAACCACGGCTCAGGGAGGGAAAGTTATGTGGCCAAAGTCATGTGATTGGGAGCTGGACTTGAACCCAGAGGAGCTTGTGTGACTGTGTCTCTGTTCTTGGCATGATTCACTGTACTCTGTGATCAGCCAGAGCCTGTGGGTTTCTTTTTATAATTAGCATTTTTACGTTTATTGTCAAAGTGGTGTAGCCGAATGCAATTCAGCAGGCATGTCTGAGCCACTCAAGTGTTCGTCACGACGCTGGGGGGTGGGGTCAGCCGCAGATGTGGACGATGGAGCCCCGCCCGCAGAGTTGCTGTGACAAAGACACCCCCAGTACTGGGGTTTTACAAAACCTGTTATTGCTCTTGCAAATCTGTAGAGGTGAGATGGGAGAGGGTGGGAGGCCCCAGGGCACTGTTCAGCCACCTAGGTTCTTTCCATCTTGTTGTTTGGCAGTTGGCCAGGGTGTTGTGTCCTCTGTACACCATGACCCAGTAGAGCCTCTCTTTTTTTTTTTAATTTAAATTTTTATTTTTTGATACAGAGTTTTGCTCTTGTTGCCCAGGCTGGAGTGCAATGGCGTGATCTCGGCTCACTGCAACCTCTACCTCCCGGGTTCAAGTGATTCTCCTGCTTCGGCCTCCCTAGTAGCTGGGATTACAGGCATGCACCACCACGCCCAGCTAATTTTTGTATTTTTAGTAGATATGGGGATTCCCCACATTGGCCAGGCTGGTCTCGAAATCCTAACCTGAGGTGATGATCCACCTGCCTTGGCCTCCCAAAGTGCTGGGATTACAGGCATGAGCCACTGCACTCGGCCTGAGCCTCTCTTTTTTAGGATTGTCCACTGCTATCACACTACATCCCAGAGCCCGGATTTTTACCAGCATTTACCATTGTATGCAGTTCCTTATGTTGGCCCTGCAGAGTTTGTTTTCTGCACTATCCACCCAGTTCTAGTGTTTTTTACCCACCATATGTAGTATTGCCTTTTAAACATTACCCACTATATTATAGTATTTTATATTACCCACTATGGTATATTTTATATTACACAATATATTATACTATCATAATATTGCCAAACACAGCAGTTTTTTGTTTTTTGTTAAAGAGAAACCACGTCTCGCTCTGTTGCCCAGGCTGGGATACTGTGGCATAATCATAGCCCACTGCAGCCTGAAACTCCCCAAATCCAGCGATCCTCCTGCTTGAGCCTCCCAAGTAGCTGGGACTACAGGTGTGAGTCACTATGCCCAGCTATATATATATATATATATGTCTTTTTTTGGTAGAGACTGGATCTTGCTATGTTGCCCAGGATGGTCTTGAACTCCTGGCCTCAAACAATCTTCCCTCCTTAGCTGCCGTAAGTGCTGGGATTACAGGAGTGAGCCTCCCCACCTGGCCTGCAGTATTTTTATTATAATCCATCATGCTAGAGTATTTTTGTTTGTTTGTTTGTTTGTTTTTGTGAGACGTAGTCTCGCTCTGTCGCCCAGGCTGGAGCGCAGTGGCCGGATCTCAGCTCACAGCAAGCTCCGCCTCCCGGGTTTATGCCATTCTCCTGCCTCAGCCTCCCGAGTAGCTGGGACTACAGGCTCCCGCCACCTCGCCCGGCTAGTTTTTTTTTTTTTTTTTGTATTTTTTTAGTAGAGAGGGGGTTTCACCGTGTTAGCCAGGATGGTCTCGATCTCCTGACCTCGTGATCCGCCCGTCTCGGCCTCCCAAAGTGCTGGGATTACAGGCTTGAGCCATCGCGCCCGGCCCATGCTAGAGTATTTTTAACATTCCCCACCATGGTGGGTATTTTTATTATCCACCATGCTATGCTATAGTATTTTAAAAATCAATCCTATTGTAGCATTTAAAAATATTCCATTCTATACTATACTATATTCTTCATCACCCCTGATACTACAGTATTTTTAACATGACTCACTGTGCTACTGTATTTTTTCATTACCCACAATACCACAATATTACTGTATTTGTAGCACTGCCTGCCGTTCCTTATTATTATTTTTGTCATGGAGACTCGCTCTGTCACCCAGGCAGGCTGGAGTGCAGTGGCACAATCTCGGCTCACTGCACCTTCCGGGCTCAAGCGATTCTCCTGCCTTAGCCTCGTAAGTAGGTGGGATAACAGGTGCACTCCACCATGCCCAGCTAATTTTTGTACTTGAAGTAGAGACGGGGTTTTACCATGTTGGCCAGGCTGGTCTTGAACTCATGACCTCAGGTGATCACCCGCCTCAGCCTCCCAAAGTGCCGTGATTACAGGTGTGAGCTACCATGCCCGGCCTATTATTATTATTATTATTATTTTGAGTCAGAGTCTCACTCTGTCGCCTAGGCTGGAGTGCAGTGGCACGATCTTGGCTCATTGCAGGCTTCACCTCCCGGGTTCAAGCGATTCTCCTGCCTCAGCCTCCGAAGTAGCTGGGATTACGGGTGCATGCCACCATGCCTGGCTAATTCTTTTTTAGTTTTAATACAGATGGGGTTTCGCTATGTAGACCAGGCTGGTCTTGAACTCCTGGCCTCCATTGATTCACCGACCTTGGCCTCCCAAAATGCTGGGATGACACATGTGAGCCACCACACTGACCTTTCTATTATTTTTATCCACCATCTCGCTGCAGTTTCAGTATTGCCCATCAACCTATATTGCCTCCTGGTAATGACCCCTGAGGAACGAGCCATGTCATTTCCACAGGAGGAGGCGACGGGTCATGGTGGTGAGAACTTCACTGACCTGGAAGAGGTGGAGAAGATGCTGGGAAGCTGCTAGGGGCTGCCCACCAGTGGTAGGAGCAGGCAGATGGGGACCCATGGGGACAGTAATCCTATTTTGGATCCACACAACATGAGTGGAAAATGCCTTGAGGCGCAGCAGCGTCTGAGGCGGGTGAGAAATCCGGCCTGCAGAGTCGCGGCTGGCCTTCAGATCTGCGGGCTGCCTGTGAGATGCCATGTTACCTAAACCCATTTGGGCACTGAGTTCCAGGAGCGGGGGCAAGAATTCGATGATGGGGCTTTATCCGGTGTGCATCCAGCTCAGAGTGGTTCCTGAGGCCAGCCACTGTGGGCAGCCAGGATGCACTCGTCCTTGAGGTTTTCCGAGGCATCAAGGAGATGGTTGGATAAAGAATTTAGCACAGAGCTTGACTGACAGCAGGTGCCCACTACATGAGCCACTAATAATGGCTGTGGAGGCCGGGTGCAGTGGCTCATGCCTGTCATCCCAGCACTTTGGTGGGAAGATTTCTTGAGGCCAGGAGTTCAAGACTAGCCTGAGCAACACACGTAGAGCAAGGCCTCATCTCTACCAAAAAAAAAAAAAGGAAAAAATTCACGGAGCCTGGTGGTGCACACTTGTAGTCCCCACTGCTCAGGAGGCTGAGGCAGGAGGTTGCTTGAGCTCAGGACTTCCAGGCTGCAGTGAGCTATGACTGCATCACTGCGCTCCAGCCTGGGCAATAGAGCAAGACCCTGTCTCTTATAAAAATAAAGAAGTCTGTTGAAAAGAATGAATGAAGGAAGGAAGGAAGGAATGAGAAGGAAACCCTGTCCCAGCTCCTCCCACAGGGAAGCTGGGGCAGGGCAGGCAGGGGGAGCATCCAGCCCCGCTCCCTCCCTCACTCTGGCCCAGAAAGCACTGGTGCCATCTGCACAGGGTGGAGCCACAGAAAGTGCCCCACTCACAGCAGAGGGAGGCCATTTGAGGACAGCAGGGAAAATGGGATCTCAGCCATCCAGGAGGGGGCCAGAGATGTGGGATGGACACCTAGGAAATCCAGCCGAGGACACCAGAGTGGCTTTTGACTCTGGTCCCCTGGCTGAACGTGTTCCCTTTACAGTTTAAATTTAGGCTCAAGGAGAAGCTGGCAATTGGCAGAGCCAGTGCTATAGAGAGGATGTAGGGTTTCCGGAAAATAGCCAGCACTTCAGCAGTGCTGACTATGTGCTCGTCCAAGCATGTTACAGATGTTAACTAATTTCCTCTCCCAGCAACCCTGTGAGAGGGTCTGAGTATTCCCACCTCCATTTTACAGAGGCTCAGAGAGGTGCAGTCCTTTGCCTGAGGTCACACAGCTAGTTAGAGGCAGAGCTGGGATTTGAACCCTGGCAGTCTGGCCCCAGAGCCCCGGCTGTTAACCATTAGGCTTTACTGCCCCAGTTATAATAATAATAACATTCATAAAAGTGAATCTTCATTGAATGCTATTTATAGATCAAGCACTATTCTAAGGATTTTAAAGCATATTTAATTCTCACAGCACTCTGATGAAGGAAGTATTAATTCTACAATTGAAGAAACAGAGGCCCAGAGACACTGAGTCACTTGCCCAAGGTCACACAGCTGGCCAGTGGCAGAGCCAGCCTTTGAACCTGAGCCTTCTGGTTGCAGAGCTACGGCTTTTAGGCACTGTGCGGAGGGCCTCCAGAATGACACAGATGTGCCCTCGAGTTACACAGGGAGGCAGGTTGAGGGTGACCCCCACCAGGCCCACCCAAGGCTGGGTATTAATAATCACAGTGCATACACCAGGCCCAGGGAGGTCGAGCCACTTGCCCAAGCTCACACAGCAAGCTCACAGCGCACTCAGGCTGTCATGCAGTCTGGGCTACCCCCTTAACCCTGCCTGGCCCCTGCAGCCAACAGAGACATGGCATCCATCGTGTCTGAGATCATGATGTATGTGCTCATCGTCGTGTTGACCATATGGCTCGTGGCAGAGATGGTTTACTGCTACAAGAAGATCGCTGCCGCCACGGAGACTGCTGCACAAGAGAACGCGTGAGTGGGGTGGCTGCGAGGAGTGAGGGCACACAGGGCACCTTCGCACTTGCCAGAGAGGAACACCCGGAGCCGGGCGGGGAGGAGGCAGTGGAGCGGCCCAGGGCGCCATCTCAGTACCACCCAGAGCGGGGCGCTCCCTGTCAGACATGGGATGGGGGTGTCAGACCCAGTCCCTTCCTCCCTCAAACCCGGGAGCTCAGGCTCCCAGCCAGATTCCTCAAAGACCCTGAGGAGTCCACCCGTAGCCCCTCCTCTAACTAAGGAGCCCTGTGTACTTGGGGTGGAGCCCGCTACCTTCCCCCATCCCCTGGAGGTTGGGTCGGTCTGATAATGGGGTCACTGTATACCTGGCCTGTCCCCCACAGCTCGGAATACCTGGCCATCACCTCCGAAAGCAAAGAGAACTGCACGGGCGTCCAGGTGGCCGAATAGCCCCGGTAAGGCGGATGGGCGGGCAGAGGAGAAGGGGATTGGGAGGGGCCGAAGTGCCCCAGGTCCCTAATTCCCCCTCTCTTGCTCCCCTTCAGGCCCTGGGCCCCGCCTCAAGGAAGAGCCAGCCCTAATGGGGACTCTCCAGGCACCGCCTGCGCCCAGTGTGGGGGTGGCCACTCCTGGGCCCCGGAAAGCCTGAGTCCTGCCGACGGAGCCGCTGGGGTGGGAGGGGCAGGGGGATTGGCTCGCACCCCCGCCTTGGCCTCCTCCAGCTCCTGCCCCGCCGGCCGCGCACCGCCATGCATGATGGGTAAAGCAATACTGCCGCTGCCCCCACCCTGCTTCTGCTGCCTGTTTGGGGAGGGGGGCGGTGAGGTGGGGGCAGCGGCCCCGCACCCCTCCTCCTTGCTGATTTGCACACATTGGCCGCTTCAGACATGCACTTCTGGGGCCAGCCCCTCCCCGCTTCCTCCCTGCCCGGCGGCAGGGATCGCGATGATGGGCTGGAGCAGTCTGGGGCAGGGGGTTCTGGGACCCACTCCGACTCCCCTCCCCCGGCATCATTTCTTCTCCTGCTTCCTCCGGCTGGACCTGGGGTCCCCCCTCCCTGTAATGCACTCCTGCCCCGGCCCAACCTCGCCCTCTCTCACCAGCCTTGAACTGTGGCCACCTAGAAAGGGGCCCTTTCAGCCTCGTCTCTCTTTACAGAAGTAGTTTTGTTCATGAAATAAAGACTCTTGGACTTGATGCATAGTTTCGATTGTGAGCCCCGTCGCCTTCCTCCCATTCCCGTCCCCGAATCCTAGAGCCCGCTTTCCAGGGACCCTACCTGAGGGCCCACAGGTGAAGACACTAATGTCTGATCTGTGTCGGGGTTGGGGGAGCCATTCGCTCAGCGGAGACCATGAGGGGTGAGGGAGAGTAGAACGGAGCCAGGAAGCGAGGAGGTGCCCTGGAGGGAAGAGAATCGAGGCTGATGCTGGGGTGCAGGGGTGGCATGGGGTGTGCGGTGTGCCCAGCAGTGTGGGTCTCTGGAGAGGTGGGCGCTGGGGAGAAGGAAAGGGAAGGAGAGACAGGTATGGATGGAAAAGCAGAGGAAGCCAGGCTAAACCAGCGTGTCCCAATGAGGGGCCCTGGGCTGAGTGGAGGAAATGGGTACGGTGGAGATGGGTTTGGCTGGGCACAGCGGGCACGTGTGGGTAAGCGGGTGGGGCCGGTTGTGCGGGAGGCCTATCTGGAGCAAGCAGCCGAGGCTGACTGTGTCCGGCGTGTGGTTGAGCACGGGCAGGTGTCTGGCAGTGACCCTGCGCTTCTGGTGTTTACCTGGCCCTGGGTCTGACGTGGACCGCGCCTGGCTGCTGGCGGGACAGTGTGTTATCTGCCTGCGGACGCTTCCGGCCACTTGGCCTGGGCCTCTGCCCTTACCGCTGTGTTTTCCGGGCCAAGCCCCCCATCCCCGCCCACCCCCCCCAACTAGTGCTAGGACTTTCTGGCTCCAGAGGTCACTGCGGCCGGGCGGAGGCTGCCAAAGCAAACCAGCCCCGTGACTTGTAGGAAGGCAGCGGGGGAGGGGCCGAGGGAGGATGAGCAGGGCAGGCGGGAGAGGCTGGGGCTGGGGTCGGGGCCCAGGAATTGAGCAGGGAAGTAGGCAGAGGTGCAGCAAGTGGTGGGCGCAGCCTGGATCTGGGGCTGGAGGGTGCAGACAGGCCTGGGGGGAAGGGGTCCCCGGGTGGGGATGGAGTGGGCTTAGCGCAACTGGGGCCCTCCATCTGGTCTCTTCTGGTCACACCCCCACCCCTCAGCCTGCACTTTCTCCCTAAACCCCCAGTCGCCAGCCAGGCCTTTCCCTGTTCCCACACCCCCGCAGACAGGCACACCTGGGTCCCCCTGGAGGTCCAAGGCGAGCCCCATAGCTGGGCCCGCCTGATCCAGCACCCGCAAGCCCGGCCCCATCAGCTAGGTGGCCTCCAGCCCTGCCAATCGAATGGTCCGGCCCCTCCCCGCCCCTTCGCCCGCCCCTTGCCCAGCCCCCTCCTCCTCAGGTGAGGCAGCCTGGCCTAGCAGGCCCCACGCCACCGGTTCTGCCTCCAGGCCACCCGCTGCTGCGGGGCCACCATGCTCCTGCCCAGGCCTGGAGACTGACCCGACCCCGGAACCACCTCCAGGCTCCGCCCTCACCTGCCGGACCCCCGGGTAAGGACCAGGGCCCCCAGACTCACAGTTCCAGCCCTGAGGACAGGGGTTCCCTCATTCCCCCACCCAGCCTAATGCCCACCTCCTAATAGAGGGGTTCCCCGGGACCTGAAGAGGGTGCACTGTGACGTCCCCCAAAGCACCTAGGTGTTCTGGCCTGCTCTTCCTTCAGACTCAGCGGTTGGACCCCAGTGCTTCCTCCCCAGACCCAGGAGTTCCAGCCCTCAGGCCCCTCCTTCCTCATACTAAGGAGTCCTGGCCCCTAAATTCCTCCTTTCCCAGGACTTATGATTTCAGGTCCTCAGCTGTCTCCTCCCTCAAACCCGGATCCTCAGTCCCCTGCTCCACCAGGCTTAAGCATGGGGGTCCCCAGCCCTGCAAATCCAGGCGTCCCCCCGCTGCTGGTCAGACACTGACCCCATCCTTGAACCCAGCCCAATCTGCGTCCGTGATCACGGCGTGCTCTGGCCAAGGCCCAGTCCCTACAGCCTGCCTGGATGGACGCCTGGGACTGGGGGCGCCAGGACTGGGCTGGGCTGGGCTCCCCCAGGCCCTGCCTCCCCGTCCATCTCCTCACAGGTCCCACCCTGGCCCAGGAGGTCAGCCAGGGAATCATTAACAAGAGGCGGTGACATGGCGCAGAAGGAGGGTGAGTCCCCTTCCCTGAGCCCCAGCTTTGGTTCTGCCTGGCGCCCCGCCCTCTGTGCTCTCTTCTCTACCCTCTACTCTTTGGAGCCCCCTCTCTCTGGGCACCCCTCCCAGATGCATCCCAACCCCCCTTAGTCCTCCTCCACCTGATTAACTATTAACTACATTTTCTGTGCAGCTGTGCCACCGCCAGCCTCCCTTCTACCCTTTATGACCTTCCTGGCATGCTGCCTCAGTTTCCCCTCATCCCCCAGTGATTTCTCAGCTAACCCTGGACTTGTCCTCTACTGGGGCTGAGGCGGGGAGGCTGTAGCTGTCATGGTTAAGGACACAGGTTTGGAGTCAAACACAGAGGCTTGCATTTGCATTTGCTCTTGCCACCTTTTTTGCTGTGTGATCTTATGCAAGTGACGTTATTCTCAGGGCTTTGGTCTCCCTCTGGGTCAAGCATGGATCCCAGTCCTCCCTCCTTGAGGTTGCTGAGTGCATGAGACACACCAGGCACTGTCTGGGGCTCTGCATATAAGACACATGCCATCAACCAGAGCTGTCATGACAGAGGTTGGCAGACTCGGAGTCCCAGAGACCCAGGACCCCCACCGATTCCAGACATTCCTCCACCTCCTGGCACTGTGGGCAAAAGAGCAGAGGGAGGACTTTGGACTGGGCCTGGATGGATGGAGAGGGGAGAGACGGCAGATAAACTACCATAAGGATGACAGAGAGAGACTGCGTGATAGAGTTGCTGGCCCTTGGGAGGCTCCGGGCAGCCCCCGGCTAGCCTGGCTTCCTTTCTACCTCTCACACATGGGACCCAGCTGGAGGGGCGCATGGAGGGGCGGCCTGTTCTTTCTGCCTCCTCCTAGCTGGGGCTGACTCCCTCTCTTCTTCCTGCAACCAGGCTAGCTGGGCTCAGTCCCAGGCAGTAGCATTTTCTAGCTGTATGGCCCTGGGCAGGCGGCAGGTTCTCTCTGGGCCTCCATTCTCTCATCTGTGAAACGGAGAGGGTGACAGTGCATGTCCGACAGTGTGGGGCGAGGCCTGAAATGCCAGGATGGGCAGGAAGCACTGAGCGCGTTGGCTGAAATGATTAGTTCAGATCTCTCGCTTCCTCGGGTCCCGGCAGAGCTGGCAGTTCAGACCCCAAACCATTCAGCTGCAGTCCAGAGGGAACCCAGGCTCCCAGTTACTCAGGAGAAGGCACTGCACCCTAGCTGAGCAGGTGGATGACAGAGTCCAGCTCCTTGGGGACAATCTCTTTCCTGGAGCTGCCGGAAGGACAGCACCCGGGCTTGGGCCTATGGGTGAATGAGCCAGGGAAGAAAAGCAGAAAATGTCTGGATGGACAGGGATGGCCTGGGTACAAAGAGAAACAGACACAAAGTGGGCTCTGGTGCCTCCCTGGCAGCTCCTGGCTGGTCTTGGAGGGGAGTCCTGCTGTCAGGGCTGGGGATGTGGGAGTCGAACCTGGACACAGATGCTGAAGCGTTCCAATTCTGCACTTACTTGCCGGGTGACCCGGGTTTGGTGGCTGCCAGACTTTGGGCCTCCTTTTCTCATCTATAAACTGGGGGTGATGGCAACGGCGCCTTCCTCGTGAACAGCTGCAAGGATTTAAGGATGCTGTGCAGGACTGGACGGGGTTAGGGCAGGGCAGTGTGTCCATGTGTGGTTCTGAGATCCGTTGTGGCTGCAGCGGCTGCTGTTGGTGGTATCACTGTTATTGCTGCTGGCTTCTGGTTGCTGCCTGGGAACTTGGAATTGGAGGAGGTGATATTGGAGTTGCAATTCCAAAGATGCCAGGCAGAGGGAAGAGCAAGGTTCTTGCTCTTCTGTGGGAAGCTGGGAGGTGACACAGCGCTGGTGTGCACATAGCCAGTTGTGGTAATTCTGGAGGTGAAGTTGGAAGTGGAGCTGGGTGGGAGAAGAGGTGTGCAAGCTGGACCAGGCAGGGGTGGGACTGCTTTGAGGAAGAGCAGGCCAATTCCACGCAGTGCCAGGTCTCTCCACAAGGTGGCGCCAGTGGTTAGTCCCTGCTTCTCTTGTCTAACTTGTATCTCACAAGTTCTACTGTTTGGGTTGTTTTTGGAAGGTCTCTCTGGTGCCTGATAATGACCCACATGGTTGTCTGGGAATTGGGGTAAACATGCTTCCAATTCTCTAAAAGCCATGCTTATACCTTAGTGGGGCTGGAAATGCCAGGCTGAGGGACTTAAGCTGTCCTGGGGGTGCTAAGGAGTCACAGAGGGCTCTATAGGTAAAGAGGGGACAGGTTGGATTTGGTGTTTCAGTAGGTTTCCCAAGCCTCCGTGTGGAGGGTGGGCTAGAAGGGAGACTGAGCCCGCCAGTTGGATGGGGCTGGAGCAAGGTGGAGATGGAGGTAGAGAAGGAACCTGGAGAAGGAGAGTCACTCAGGAGGACTGGCAGGCTGTGGGGGGAGGGGAATGTTATGCAGACGGGGGTGGTCCTAGGAGTGAGGGCCACTGAGACAGGACCTGGGAGGAAGAATATACTTGGGGAGACACTGAGGCCATTCTGGGACCTGGTAGGGGCAAAGAGACTAGGAGGTCCCAGGGAAAGGTATTTAAAAGGTATTTAAAGGACTGCAGGAACCCTGACCTGGGACCTGGAAGACCGTCTAGGGCTGGGGACAGAGGGGAAACTGAGTCCACAAAGGTGGATGAGACAGACTTAGGGGTAGGGAGCAGTAGGGGGAGGCTGCGGCCAGCCCTACAAACTCCACATTTTACGGAGTAGGTAGAGCGTGGGTGGAGACAGCAGCCTCAGAGACAGAAAGGAGAATCAGATGCACGTGGTGTCCCGGAAGTCCAAAGAGGAGATTCAGGAAGCTGCAGTCATGTAAAATGAGGCCCGAGACACAGAGCCACCAGTTGAATGGATTTTCAGAGCCAGAGAGCCAAAGAAGTCAGGTGTGAGGGTCTTTGCAGCCAAATGGTGGAGGCGGAGGAACTGACCTGTGACAAGACCCAAGGCAGCCGTAGGGACCTGGAGAAAGCAGGGGCAGAGAGTCTCAGGGAGACATGGGAGTGGGGGAGGTCTGGCTTACCGAGGGAAATGGCCCTGCTGCTGGGATCAAAGAATTGATGATGACATGTCGCCTGTCCCAGTAGAGACACGCAGGGAGGAGGATGAGGATGCGTCCCACACCCTGGGCCAGATGAGGATGTTGCCTTTCCCAGTAGAGACATGCAGGGAGGATGCCTGTCATACTGGGGGAGCCCCAGGATGCAGATGCTTCCTGTCCCACTGGAGGCACTGAAGTCCTCTGAACCATGCAGCATGGAAGGAGGTTCTTCCTCTCACCCTAGGAGACACATACATAGTGGCGTTGCTTCCTGTCCCACCAGATGTGCCAAGGCCTCTAGGCTGCATTCTGCATGGCCTAGAGCCCTGGCAGGCACAGCTGAAAACAAAGGAAGCAAGACCAGCCCCACGGCTGTGGGGAGGCAAGACCTGCCGCCGGAACCTGGAGAATGGTCCTGGGCAGAGTTGGGGGGCGGTAGGCCTGAGAGCCCCTCGCAGGACAGGCAGGGGTCAGCCAGCAGTAGCTGGGCTGGTCTGGCCCACTGGGGCCTCTTTTGGGGAAGACAGTGTTCCCTCATAACTTGATGGGAGCCACTGAGCTCTCAATTTTTTTTTTTTTTTTTTTTTGTGACAGAATCTCGCTCTATTGCCCAGGCTACAGTACAGTGGTGCAATCTTGGTTCACTGCAACCTCCACCTCCCGGGTTCAAGCGATTCTCCTGCGTCAGCTTCCCAAGTAGCTGGGATTACAGGCGCCTGCCACCACGCCCAGCTAATTTTTGTATTTTTAGTAGAGGCAGGGTTTCACCATGTTGGCCAGGCTGGTCTCGAACTCCTGACCTCAAGTGATCCCCCTGCCTCAGCCTCCCAAAGTGCTGGGATCATAGGCATGAGCCACCATGCCCCGCCTGAGCTCTCAAATTCTTTTTTTTTTTTTTTTTGAGACAGAGTCTCGCTCTGTCTCCCAGGCTGGAGTGCAGTGGCCCAATCTCGGCTCACTGCAACCTCCGCCTCCCAGGTTCAAGCATTTCTCCTGCCTCAGCCTCTCAAGTAGCTGGGACCGCAGGCATCCATCACCACACCTGGCTAATCTTTGTATTCCCAGCAGACACGGGATTTCGCCATATTGGCCAGTCTGGTCTTGAACTCCTGACCTTGTGATCCGCCTACCTCGGCCTCCCAAAGTGCTGGGATTACAGGCGTGAGCCACCGCGCCCGGCTGAGCTCTCAAATTCTTAAGACACCCAGACAATGGCCACCCCAGGAAGGTCCTATACCACTCCCTGCTCTGTTCCGGGCACTGGCCTGGTGCCGTGCTCACCAGCCACACCACCATGGGCGCAGATGGGAGAGCTGGGAGCTTCTGCCGCCCCGGGGGGTGCTTTGCAGCTGCCAAGGGCAGTTGAGCCCAAGCCAGGCCCAGCTGAAGGCTTTCAGCAGCCTTTACTCTTTGGTCCTCTTGTAAGCCCTAGTGAAGGGGTTGGCTTTTAATCTCCAGGACCTCTTTGCGCTGGGAATAAAATCCCTTTTCCTGTGCCACCAGCCCTCCCCAGCTGGCCCCAACCTTGGTTCCCACTACCTTCCCCAAGCTCCAGCCATCTGGTCGTCTCGATGGCCTCTCCAGCCTCTGACATAACAGAGCCTGCTTATTCTTGCCTCAAGACCTTTGCCTGTGCTGTTCCCTCTGCCCACAGTGCCCTTCCTTGCGGTCTGTGCATGGCTGGCACCTCACCTTTCAGAGCTTAGCTCAGAAGTCTCTTCTAGGGGAGGCCCTCTGATCCCTGATCCCCCTGCAGCAGCCCATTTGCTGCCCCCAGCCTGCACGGTTTTCCTCACAGCCTCTGCCACAATCTGGAAATTATCGGGTTCATTTACTTGTTTCCTTATTAATGTCTCCCACTCCCCACCCACACGCATGAGAATGTGAACCCCTGAGAGCCGTAACCTTATCTGTCTTCTTTGGGTTATGTTCCCAGAACCTAGAAAGGTGCCAGGCACACAGCGGATGCTCAGTAGGATGGTAAACAAATAAAGCTCCATTAGGCTGATGAAAAAACTGAGGGTCAGGTGCGGTGGCTCACACCTGCAATCTCAACACTTTGTTTGGGAGACTGAGGCAAGCAGATAGCTTGAATCTAGGAGTTCATGACCAGCCTGGCCAACATGGCAAACCCTGTCTCTACAAAAAATACAATAATTAGCTGAATGTGGTGGTGTAGCTTAATCCCAGCTACTCAGGAGACTGACAGGTGGGAGAATTACCTGAGCCGGAGAGCTTGAGACTGCAGTGTGCCATGATCGCACCCCTGCACTCCAGCCTGCGCAGCACAGTGAGACCCTGTCTCAAAAACAAAAAAAAAAGAAAAGAAAAGAAAAAACTGAGGCTGAGGCTCAGAGAGGGGAGGGGAGTTGCTCAGGCCCACACAGCTCTAACGATTTATAAAGCATTTATAAAGAACTTGCTATGTGCCAGGCACTTCTGCACAGTGAGAGACTGGATGGCTTCGTGGCTGTACATAGGGGACCTGGCATCAAACCTGCTCAGGATTCAGGACGCTGTTCTGTTTCTTCCAGGCTGCCACCATGGGCATGTGACCCCCCCTTCTCTAAGCTATCTGAAAGACAGAAATCATAGTTGTGGGATTGAAATAAGGACTAAATGAGCTGATGTATTTAGAGCAGTGCTTAGCACCTAGGAGGCATCTATACAATTTGGGCTATTCTTCTTCTTCTTGAAAATAACTTTAAATTGTTATTTTTACAAGTAGGTGCTCAGTGGATGCCCATTTAATAGATAAGAAAGTTGAGGCTCAAAGATAGGATGGCATCTGCCTTACATCCCAGCTAGGAAGGGGTAGGGTCAATATTTTTAAATGGGGCTGGCCAGGTGCAGTGGCTCACTCCTGTAATCTCAGCACTTTGGGAGGCTGAGGAAGGAAGATCGCTTCAGCACAGGAGTTTGAGACCAGCCTGGACAACATAGCAAGACCACATCTCTAAAAAATATATACATAAAATAAAATGAGGCTGGCAGATTTTCAAGTGGAGAGGCAAATTTGATCTTGCAACTGGGTACCATGAGAGAGATCTGATTTAGGGGGTATCTAGGGGCAAAGTATCTAGAACAGCAGATACAACTGAGGCAGCAAGGAAATGCCAGCGGCAGGAAAGAGAGCTACCAAGAGGGCAAAGGTTGGGAGTCACAGTCCCAAGAAGAGACAACCCAAAGCAAAGACGGAAATACAAAAGCACAGTGTCACTGGGGAGGAGACATTCCCTAAGTGCCAGGAAAGTGCAGGGCGGAGGCAGAGAAGGTGGCAGGTGGCCTGGCCATGCCCCCCTCCCAGCTGGAACGCTGGGGGAGCTGGGCACCTGGTTGTTCACGCGGTAGGGGAGGGACAGCCCTGTCAACTGCCGGCCTCAGGAAACTGGGCCTGGGGAGGGCAAGCTTGGGCATAGTAAGTTAGCCCTGGGGGCAGGGCAGAGCTGGCCTCGTGCCCAGACCCTGCCGCAGTGAGGACAGGCCTGGCTGTCGCCCCAGCATGGTGTCTGTTGCAGGTGGCCGGACTGTGCCGTGCTGCTCCGGACCCAAGGTGGCAGCTCTCACTGCAGGGACCCTGCTACTTCTGACAGCCATCGGGGCGGCATCCTGGGCCATTGGTGAGAGCGGTTCCTGTGTTTCTGACCTCCCCTGGCCCCTGCAGCCTCCAGCCTGCCTGCCCTCACCCCTCCCTTCTCTGCAGTGGCTGTTCTCCTCAGGAGTGACCAGGAGCCGCTCTACCCAGGTGAGTGGAGCAGGCTGGGACCCTCTGGGGGAGCCCTGGAGGACACCTGTATCTGGCGGGAGCTCAACAAGCGTATTTGTTGAATAAATGTACAAATGCATGCAGAAATGCGAATCATAATAGTGCATTTGTATCGAGTGCCTGCTATGTACCAGGCACTATTCTAAGCACCCCACATGTCTAATCCAGACTTTTTCAGACACCAGTGTATTACTCATGAGTGCCTCATAAAATTAAATTAGTGAGTTGGAAAACCACGTTTTTTTTTTTTAAGTATGAAATAGATTAGATTACAGACTATCACAGTGCATCTCGCAGGAAGCAAAGGTTACACTAATTTTGGTTTTGTTTTGTTTTTGCATCCATATACATGTAATCCCACTGCATCCCCATGCTGTGAGGGTGGGACTGTTATTCTCCCCATTTTGCAGTTGGGGAAACTGAGGCTTCGAGCAATGTGATAGTTTGCCACAGACTACAGAGCTACGGGCTACATCAGGATGTAAAAATGTGTTTCTTATTGCAGGGCATGGTGAAAACATGTTGGGGAGGCATGGTATAAATTCAGAGGGCCCTTCTAACTCTCCTAGGAGGTAGGGTTAAAAAAAAAAAAAAAAGTCTTGCTCTGTCACCCAGGCTGAAGTGCAATGGTGCAGTCTCGGCTCACTGCAACCTCCACCTCCCAGGTTCAAGCGATTCTCCTGCCTCAGCCTCCCAAGTAGCTAGGAATGCAGGCATGTACCACCATGCCCAGCTAATTTTTGTGTTTTTAGTAGAGACAGGGTTTCACCATGTTGGCCAGGCTGGTCTCGATCTCCTTACTTCAAGCAATCCAGCTGCCTCAGCCTCCCAAAGTGCTGGGATTACAGGCGTGAGCCACCGCACCTGTCCCTGGTAGTTGCTGTTATTAGTTCCATTTTACAGATGTGCAAAATGAGGACTAGAGAGGACATGCAGCTGGGGAATGAGGGGCCAGGAACAGCTCTTAGACTTATCCACTGTAGGTGTGTCTGCAGGCATGTGGAATGAATGGCCACACAAATAAATAGATAAAGAAACTAACTGTAGGATGAATGAATGAATATTCCCAAATGCCAACTTCAAGCTGCCATTCCCTGATACAGGACAGCAGGAAAAAAGGGGAAGTTGGGTGGTGGGATATATTTTTCATGTCTATGAGCCTCATCTAATTCCATAAAGGATTCAGTTCACACTAAAATCAGAAATGAAAATCCAGACAAGGAAAGCCAACATCAACATTAA
>NC_045454.1:22285644-22317910 GCF_002776525.5 Piliocolobus tephrosceles | reverse complement strand
ACACCTGTAATCCCAGCACTTTGGGAGGCCGAGGTGGGCAGATCACAAGGTCAGGAGATGGAGACCATCCTGGCTAACACGGTGAAACCCCGTCTCTACTAAAAATACAAAAAAATTAGCCAGGCATGGTGGCGGGCGCCTATAGTCTCAGCTTCTCTGGAGGCTGAGGCAGGAGGATCTCTTGAACCCGGGAGGCAGAACTTGCAGTGAGCTGGGATCGCGCCACTGCACTCCAGCCTGGGCGAAAGAACGAGACTCTGTCTAAAAAAAAAAAGAAAGAAAAGCTGTGTTTAAACAGACTTGTTATGAAACTTTGGACACGTGACTTGGCCTCATTTTCCCCATCTGTAAAATGGGATAATACAGACCTTACCTCTCTGGACTGATGGAAGATTAAAGAAAATGGTGCAGGACAGCGCCTAGTATGCAGTGAGTTCTCGGTAGATGGCAACTTCTGTTGTGGTTTTTTTGTTTGTGTGTTTGTTTTTGAGACAGAGTCTTGCTCTGTCGCCCAGGCTGGAGTGCAATGGCGCGATCTCGGCTCACTGCAACCTCCACCTTCTGGGTTCAAGTGATTCTCCTGCCTCAGCCTCCCGAGTAGCTGGGATTACAGGTGTGTGCCACCATGCCCGGCTAATTTTTCTATTTTTAGTAGAGACGAGGTTTCGCCATGTTGGCCAGGCTGGTCTCAAACTCCTGACATCAAGTGATCCTCCTGCCTCAGCCTCCCAAAGTGCTGGGATTACAGGCATGAGCCACCGTGCCTGGCCTATTGTGGTTATTTTAAAAGGACAGAGAGCAGGGTGTGTTAAGGGCCATGGTGGGAGCTGGACAGAGGTTTGTACCAGGTGGGGCAGGCCAGCAGGGGCTGGACCAGCATGGTCTCTCTCTCACAGAATACATCCAGCCTGTGTGCCTCCCAGCTGCCGGCCAGGCCCTGGTGGATGGCAAGATCTGTACCGTGACGGGCTGGGGCAACACACAGTACTATGGTGAGTCCAGTCCTCTGCCTCTGATGCCACTGTTTGGGAGACTCTGAACTGGGCTGGGGATGGGCAGTGTGTCCGGTTGGATGAGTCTTGACCATGAGGAGTAGGGATGCTGAGGGGAATGGGGTGGGCACCAGGAGGGAAGGGGGATGTGTATACCCCCCAGCTCTGGCCAGCCTTGCCTGCACACCCCCAGGCCAACAGGCCGGGGTACTCCAGGAGGCTCGAGTCCCCATAATCAGCAATGATGTCTGCAATGGCGCTGACTTCTATGGAAACCAGATCAAGCCCAAGATGTTCTGTGCTGGCTACCCCGAGGGTGGCATTGATGCCTGCCAGGTGAGGGACTCTGTAGGGGCAGCCCCCTGGCCGCTGCCACCCCAGGGATGGAGACGCAGGGGAGTGGGTGGTCGGGCTCCCTATCTAAAAGCCTGAGGGCTCTGGGGCCACAGCCCATGGTCATCCCGAGGGGGGCCTCCTGTCCAACCACCTTGGCCCCTAGCCAGGCCTCCCTCTCCCCTCCCAGGGTGACAGCGGTGGTCCCTTTGTGTGTGAGGACAGCATCTCTCGGACGCCACGTTGGCGGCTGTGTGGCATTGTGAGCTGGGGCACTGGCTGTGCCCTGGCCCAGAAGCCAGGTGTCTACACCAAAGTCAATGACTTCCGGGAGTGGATCTTCCAGGCCATAAAGGTGAAAGTTGGGCCCAGATGGGAACCAGGGTGGGGATGTTTGGGCCTCTAATGGGGAAAGGGAGGCAGAGATTTGTTTTAGGAGACCTACGCTCAGGCCTAGAAGAGGGCCCCCCTCGGGAACAGATGGACTTTGAAGGGGTCCTGGGGAAGGGAGGCCAGTGGTGGGATGTGGAAGCCTCTCAGACCTCGGGAGCCGCCAGCTGTCTTTCCCCAGACTCACTCCGAAGCCAGCGGCATGGTGACCCAGCTCTGACCGGTGGCTTCTCGCTGCGCAGCCTCTCAGGGCCCAAGGTGATCTCAGTGGTGGGATCCGCCTAGGATGGGATGTTTTTCTTCTTGGGCCCGGTCCACAGGTCCAAGGACACCCTGCCTCCAGGGTCCTCTCTTCCACAGTGGCGGGCCCACTCAGCCCCGACCTCACCCTCCTGACCCCCATGTAAATATTGTTCTGCTGTCTGGGACTCCTGTCTAGGTGCCCTTGATGACGGGATGCTCTTTAAATAATAAAGATGGTTTTGATTAATGCGGCCTCCGAGCTTACAAATATACACAGCAATGAGGACGTTTTGGCGAGAGGGAGAAGAATTAGGACCTGGTGCAAATCAGGCAGAGAGTGTGGGTCCCTCAGTTCCCACTGATTTTAGATATAAGATTTTAGTTGGTTCACTTAACTGGAATTTTCCTGGAGCATATTGGCTTCAGGTACAGCTGGATCCAGCTGCTCTCTCAAATCTGCCTCTGTGTTAGCTTCATTTCCAAGCAGCCTCTCCTACAACCAGAGACGGAGATGGCCCCTTCCACACAAACTCTTACCCAAATACTTCTGCAGAAAAAGTCCCAGGCACCAAAATCCCAGGCCCAGCTCCCACTGTACAGATTTGGGTCACGTGCTCATCCCTAGGCAAATCACTGTGCAGGGGATGCATGGGGTAGGGGCGGAGCAGGGTGGAGTGGGAGGAGCTAGGCCTTCAAGAACCATGTGACCTGAGTGTGGGAATCCCAAAGAAAAATAGGGTGCTATTTCCAGAAGTGGAAATAGATGCTCAGTGAGCAAAAGACATCTACCTTGAACCAACACAGAAAATGGGGCCCTGCAGGGTGGAGACAGGGACACTAGACGCTGGGAACACAGCCTCCCCGCCAACCCTTTCTCCATCTGGGCAGCTTCTGGGGAGGGAACCCCCTTCTCTAGAGCCTCTGCAGAGCCACATGCAGCCCCGGTGACCACCAGGGGGCACTGCTGCCCCAACATTGTGACACATTAAGGGGTTTTTCTGCCTGGAATCGGCCACGGGTTGCTGAGAACCTGCTGTTCTGCTGAAGAAAGGCTCAGCGGGGGGCCTGTTCACCACGACTTTAAATAATAACAGTTATAATACATCACCCAACCACCACAGCTCCCAAGCACTTTCCTTTTTTTTTTTTTTTTGAGACAGAGTTTCACTCGTGTCTCCCAGGTTGGAGTGCAGCGGCGTGATCTTAGCTCACTGCAACCTCCACCTCCCAGGTTAAATCAATTCTGCCTCCGCCTCCTGAGTAGCTGAGATTACAGGCGTGCGCCACCACGCCCAGCTGATTTTTGTATTTTTAGTAGAGATGGGCTTTCACCATGTTGGCCAGGCTGGTGTCGAACTCCTGACCTCAGGTGATCCGCCTGCCTCGGCCTTCCAAAGTGCTGAGTGTCATGCGCGTCCATGTGAAGAGACCACCAAATAGGCTTTGTGTGAGCAATAAAACTTTTTAATCACCTGGGTGCAGGCGGGCTGAGTCCGAAAAGAGAGTCAGCGAAGGGAGATAGGGGTGGGGCCGTTTTATAGGATTTGGGTAGGTAGTGGAAAATTACAGTCAAAGGGGGTTGTTCTCTGGCGGGCAGGGGCGGGGGTCACAAGGTGCTCAGTAGGGGAGCTTCTGAGCCAGGAGAAGGAATTTCACAAGGTAATGTCATCAGTTAAGGCAGGAGCCAGCCATTTTCACTTCTTTGTGATTCTTCAGTTACTTCAGGCCATCTGGATACGTGCAGGCTTGGGCTCAGAGGCCTGACACTGGGATTACAGGTGTCTGCCGCCACACCCAGCTAATTTTTGTATTTTTAATAGAGATGGGGGTTTCACTATGTTGGCAAAGCTGGTCTCAAACTCCTGACCTCAGGTGATCCACCCACCTCAGCTTCCCAAAGTGCTAGGATTACAGGTGTCCACCGCCACACTTGGCTAATTTTTGTATTTTTAGTAGAGACAGGGTTTCACCATATTGGCAGGCTGGTCTCGAACTCGTGACCTCAGGTGATCCGCTCACCTCAGCCTCCCAATACAAGCATAAGCCACTGTGCCCAGCCCAACTCCCTAAAATGTAAACGACCTACAAGAGCTCCTTTGAGAAACTGACAAACTATGCATTTGGAAAACGATCCCAGCGTCAGTCCCTGATCCCCACACCCCTGGCGAGGTTGAGCCCCACCACTGCTTTGTTGGTCAGGAACCCCAGGCCCATATCTCGTTAGCAGAGCCTCAGTGCAGTTTCCCCAAACGTCTACCTCTGGCTGTCGTGTTCTACCCGTAGGATGTGGGATGTAATTTGAGACCTGTCCTATGGCTTGCTTTGCTAGAGACGTATTGAGTTACAGCAGGGAGTGACTGAGTTTTCCTTTGTAATTGCCAGCTGAGAAATGTACTGTACCTATGTTTTAGGAAGTTTGGGGACTCTGAGAGGACACAGTCCACCCTGGGGGTTCTGAACCAACGTGACCATGTCCCGGAGGGACACGGTTCGCCCTGGTGAGGAGGAGGGCGGGTGTAAGGGGCACTGAAGAAGGCTTGGCCCTGCCCTGGGAAGTCTGGGGGGATGTGGCTTTATTCTAGGGGATCCGATGCAAATTTGGTCATTAAAAGTCAACAGGCAGCCTGCTGGGAAAATAAAGTGGCATTCTCCCAGTCGGGTTGAAGGAGAAGTGTACAGCTACTCTGCCACAACAGTTATTTCATACATAAAATCAGAGCCATGATTAGCAATGACAGTGAAGGCCATTCATTTTATATTCAGAAATAATTATTGTGAACATTCAGATAGTGGTGTAAGTAAGTAGGGAGATGGACTTTAGTTTCTTCGTAAAAAGTAACACTGTTTCAATCCTGCAGTTATGAAGCGAGGAGCTGTTTTGGCTCTTGCTGCATGACAAACCACCCAAAGCTAGTGGGTACAGTAAATGCTTATGGATTCTGAGGCCCAGAAAGTTGGACAGGGAATAGCAGGCACAGCTTCTCTCTGCTCCATGATGACCAAGTCAGGCCAGGCACTGTTCTAGGTATTGGAGAAATATAGGGGACAGAACAAACTGTCATGTGTGTCCATGTGAAGAGACCACCAAACAGGCTTTGTGTGAGCAATAAAGCTTTTTAATCACCTGGGTGCAGGCGGGCTGAGTCTGAAAAGAGAGTCAGCAAAGGGAGATAAGGGTGGGGCCGTTTTATAGGATTTGGGTAGGTAGTGGAAAATTACAGTCAAAGGGGGTTGTTCTCTGGCGGGCAGGGGCGGGGGTCACAAGGTGCTCAGCAGGGGAGCTTCTGAGCCAGGAGAAGGAATTTCACAAGGTAATGTCATCACTTAAAGCAAGGACCAGCCATTTTCACTTCTTTTGTGGTGGAATGTCATCAGTTAAGGCAGGGACAGGGCATTTTCACTTCTTTTGTGATTCTTCAGTTACTTCAGGCCATCTGGGCACATATGTGCAAGTCACAGGGGATATGATAGCTTGGCTTGGGCTCAGAGGCCTGGCATTCCTGTCTTCTTATATTAATAAGAAAAATAAAACAAAATAGTGTTGAAGCGTTGGGGCGGCAAAAATTTTGGGGCGTTGGTATGGAGAGATAATGGGCGATGTTTCTCAGGGCTGCTTTGAGTGGGATTGGGGCGGCATGGGAATCTACAGTGGGAGAGATTAAGCTGAAGGAAGATTGTGTGGTAAGGGTTGATATTGTGGGATTGTTAGAAGGAGCATTTGTCATATAGAATGATTGGTGATGGCCTGGATGCGGTTTTGTATGAATTGAAAAACTAAACGGAAGACAGAGGTCTGAATAAGAGAAGGAGAAAAAACAGGTATTAAAGGACTAAGAATTGAGAGGACCTAGGGCATCTAATTAGACAGAGCCTAAGGGGGTTCAGTGTAATCACTTGCTTGGTTGGTGAGTTTTTAGGCTCTAGCCAAGTTTTTGGGGTGCAGTTAAAGTTGGTCTGGTGTCTGCAATGAGACTGGGACCTAATAAAAAGGAGTGTCCACCCAGGAGCTCAAATGGGCTGGAACCTGTAGCATTCCGAGGTCAGGCTTGAATTCTGAGAAGGGAAAGTGGTAAAAGTACTTGTCTAGTCCTTTTTAAGTTGGTGACTGAGTTTGGTGAGGTGTGTTTTTAAAAGGCCATTAATCCATTCTACCTTTCCTGATTGAGGACGGTAAAGGATATAAAGGTTTCACTGAATACCAAGAGCCTGAGAAACTGCTTGGGTGATTAGACTAATAAAGGCCAGTCTGCCATCAGACTGTATAGAGGTGGGAAGGCCAAACCCAGGAATTATGTCTGACAGAAGGGAAGAAATGACCGTGGTGGCCTTCTCAGACCCTGTGGGAAAGGCCTCTACCCATCCAGTGAAAGTATCTACTGATTTGTTTTTCTAAGACCAGCCAAGCGAGCGCAAAAGAACCAGCGGGTAGGCAAGTGTAGGAGCAAAACTGCAAGTTTATTTTGGTAACCTAAGGTGTGGGGAAGAGGTCTGTCGGCCTCTGGCAAAGAAGGCCAGCAGAGTCCCCCGGTGGGGTTCTCGGACGGAGTTCCTGCAGTCCTGACATCCCGACAGGAGTGGGGCTGGGAAGTCCGCATGGGACCTGGCCAAGAGCGGCTTTTCTAGGAGTGGGCGGGCAATAGGCGGGGCACGGGCGTGTCGGGGGGCGTTCCGCAGGTGCGACCAGGTAAATCTTGGTCTCTTCGGATTGACGTCACCTGGCGCATGCCCAGTTGATCTGCACCTTCCCGGGCGCTAGCTGCATTTTCGCACGGGCGAGAAAAGTTAATGATGAAGAACCCGGAAGTGCACCATCCTGCCTCCGTTCGTCCAAACATCTACCTAGACCAAGAGGTATTTTAGTTTCCTGACTGGAGCATGTGAGTGAAGTCAATTTGCCAATCCTGGGCGGGGGCAAAACCTCGAGCTTGATGTGTAGGGAAGGGAGGGGGTCTGAGGAATTCCTGAGGAGTAGTAGAATAGCAGATGGAACACTGAGAAGTGATTTCCTTGAGGATCGATTTCCACGATGGAAAGGAAATGAGAGGTTCTAAGAGATGGGCTAGTGGCTTGTAACCTACACGCAAGAGGTTATGAAATGACAGAATAGAATGGGCCTATGAGGCTGGAAGGAGATATTTTCCTTGGTCTAAGAACCATTTGCCTTGTGTGGGAAGAGATTGATAGGTGGAAGTTTCAGTGGGGGAGTAGGTGGGAGTGACCAATGTGAAGGCGGAAAACTGCCGTGAGGGATAGAAGTTGGAACGCTAGCTGCTTTTTTTAGCTAACTTATCAGCATAAGCATTGTCCTGAGCGATGGGATCTGATGCCTTTTGATGGCTGCTTTTTTAGCTACCTTATCAGCATAAGCGTTGTCTTGAGTGATGGTGGGGGGAAGAAAATAGATTTTGGAAGTTAAGAGAACTGTAGAGAGTGAGTTGAGTACAGCTTGTGATTTTTAGGGCCTCTAAAAGTATTAAGGCAGCAGCAGTGGTAACCGCTGCACACAGACATAGGGGCTAGGCTAAAACAGTAAGGTCAAGTTGTTTGGACAGATAGGCTACAGCACACAGTCCTGGCTCTTGTGTAAGAATTCTGACCTTACTAACCATGCCTAGGAAGAAAAGGAGTTGTTGTTTTGTAGAAGGGGTTGGGGTTTGGGAGATTAGCTGGACACGATCAGCAGGGAGAGCACATGCGTTTTTATGAGAATTATGCCAAGCTAAGTAACAGATGAGGAAGAAATCTGGGCTTGACTGAAGTGATCGGGGCAGTCTGTGAAGTCTTGCAGCAGTACAGCCTAGGTAATTTGCTGAGCCTGATGGGTGTCAGGGTCAGTCTAAGTGAAAGCGAAGAGAGGCTGGGATGAAGGGTGCAAAGGAATAGTAAAGAAAGCATGTTTGAGATCCAGAACAGAATAATGGGTTGTGGAGGGAGGTATTGAGGATAGGAGAGTATATGGGTTTGGCACCATGGGGTGGATAGGCAAAACAATTTGGTTGATATGGCAGAGATCCTGAACTAACCTGTAAGGCTTGTCTGGGTCTAGGACAGGTAAAATGGGGGAATTGTAAAGGGAGTTTACAGGCTTTAAAAGGCCATGCTGTAGCAGGTGAGTGATAACAGGCTTTAATCCTTTTAAAGCGTGCTGTGGGATGGGATATTGGCATTGAGTGGGGTAAGGGTGATTAGGTTTTAATGGGATGGTAAGGGGTGCATGATCAGTCACCAAGGAGGGAGTAGAGGTATCCTATACTTGTGGGTTAAGGTCGGGAGATACGAGAGGAGGATGCAAAGGAGGCTTTGAACTGGAGAAAAGGTGGCAATGAGTTGTGGCTGTAGCCTAGGAATAGTCAGGGAAGCAGACAATTTAGTTAAAATGTCTTGGCCTAATAAGGGAACTGGGCAGGTGGGGATAACTAAAAAGGAGTGCATAAAAGAATGTTGTCTAAGTTGGCACCAGAGTTGGGAACTTTTAAGAGGTTTAGAAGCCTGGCCATCAATACCCACAACAGTTATGGAGGCAAAGGAAAAAGCCCTTTGAAAAGAAGGTAATGTGGAGTGGGTAGCCTCCATATTGATTAAGAAGGGGACGGACTTACCTTCCACTGTGAGAGTTACCTAGAGTGTCTGTGATGGTCCTGTAGGCTTCTGAGGCAATCGGGCAGTCAGTCTTCAGCTGCTAAGCTGAGAAGATCTGGGGAGGAGTCAGTCATGGAGCCTTGGGCCAGAGTTCCAGGGGCTCTGGAAGTGGCTGCCAGGTGAGTTGAACAGTCTGATTTTCAGTGGGGTCCCGCACAGATGGGACACGGCTTAGAGGAGGAATCCTGAGCTGTGGGCATTCCTTGGCCTAGTGGCCAGATTTCTGGCACTTGTAGCAAGTTCCTGGGGGAGGCGGTCCTAGAGGAATGCCTGGCTGCTGCGGTTCAGGCATTTGGAAGTTCTTGTGCGCTGGAGATGTGGCTGGGGTTTCTCTCACAGTGGAGGCAAGGAATTGCAACTCAGAAATACATTGCTACTTGGCTGCGTCTACTTTACTATTGCACACCTTGAAGGTGAGGTTAATTAAGTCCTGTTGTGGGGTTTGAGGGCTGGTATTTAATTTTTGCGGTTTTATTTAATGTCGGGAGCAGATTGGGTAATAAAATGTATATTGAGAATAAGACGGCCTTTTGACATTTTAGGGTCTAGGGTTGGAAAGCATCTCAGGGTTGCTGCCAAATGAGCCATGAAGTGGGCTGGGTTTTTCATATTTGATGAAAAAGAGCCTAAACGCTAACTGATTTGGAGGAGGTCGGACAAAGAAAAAGGAGCATTAACCTTGACTATGTCTTTAGCTCCAGTCACCTTTTTAAGAGGAAATTGCTGGGCAGGTGGGGAAGGGCTAGTCACAGAACGAAACTCTAAGCCAGACCAACTGTGAGGAGGGGAGGTGATAAAAGATTATAGGGTGGGGGAGCAGAGGCTGAGGAAAAATTGGGACTTAGCTCAGCCTGGCGAGGAGGGGAGAGGTCAGATGGGTCTGTAGAAAAGGAAGATTAGAAAGACTCAGTGACACTTAGGGTTGGGACTGAGGGGACAGGCGGGAGGGAAAGAAGGAAGATTTGGAATGAGCTGCGTTGGCAACAGAGACTAGGGAAGGACCGATGTGTAAAAGAATGCCTAGACATCAGGTACCTCAGACCGTCTGCCTATTTTACGACAAGAATTATTTAGATCTTGTAGGATGGAAAAATCGAAAGTGCCATTTTCTGGCTATTTGGAACTACTGTCGAGTTTGTATTGGGGTCAAGCTGCATTGTAGAAGAAAATAAGCCATTTAGGTTTTAGGTCAGGTGTGAGTTGAAGAGGTTTTAAGTTCTTGAGAACACAGGCTAAGAGAGAAGAAGGAAGAATGGAGGGTGGAAGGTTGCCCATAGTGAAGGAGGCAAGCCCAGAAAAAAGAGAGAGTAGAGACACGGAGAGAAGGGGTTTGGGGGTTCTTGCCCTCCAGAAAAGCGGGAAAGGGGTCAGGACATGGAGATAAGGGATCAGAGTGTGGAGATAAGGGGTCGGGGGGTTCTTGACCCCCAGAAAAGCAGAGAAGGGGTCAGGAGGTTCTTGCCCCTCCCTCTCAGAAAAGCGGTACTTGCCGCTAAGGGTGAAGGACCAAGGCAGGCGCCCCCGTGTGGTCAGACACCTCTGAAACGTGGGTGAATAATAAGGCAGGCGCCCCGCGTGATTAAACACCAAGGGAAGACTGTCTGCCCGAGTCCGTGACCGGCGCCGGAGTTTTGGATCCACGGATAAAACGCGTCTCCTTTGTCTCTACCAGAAAAGGAAAGGGACTGAAATTAAGAGAAGGGAGAGATTGAAGTGTGGCGCCAAGATTGAAAGGAGAAAGAGGTTGAGGGATAGTGAGAGAGGTTAGGGAAGAGAGTAAAAAGGGGCCAATTCCCAGATTTAAAATTGGTGAGATGTTCCTTGGGCTGGTCAGTCTGAGGACCCGAGGTCGTAGGTGGATCTTTCTCACGGAGCAAAGAGCAGGAGGACAGGGAATTGATCTCCCAAGGGAGTTCCCTGATGCGAGTCACGGCACCAAAATGTCATGCGCGTCCGTGTGAAGATACTACCAAACAGGCTTTGTGTGAGCAATAAAGCTTTTTAATCACCTGGGTGCAGGCGGGCTGAGTCCAAAAAGAGTCAGCAAAGGGAGATAGGGGCGGGGCCGTTGTATAGGATTTGGGTAGGTAAAGGAAAATTACAGTCAAAGGGGGTTGTTCTCTGGCAGGCAGGAGTGGGGTGGGGGGTCCTAAGGTGCTCAATGGGGGAGTTTCTGAGCCAGGATGAGCCAGGAAAAGGAATTTCACAAGGTAATGTCATCACTGAAGGCAAGGACCGGCCATTTTCACTTCTGTGGTGGAATGTTATCGGTAAAGGCAGGGACAGGGCATTTTCACTTCTTTTGTTATTCTTCAGTTACTTCAGGCCATCTGGGTGTATATGTGCAAGTCACAGGGGATGCGGATGGCTTGGCTTGGGCTCAGAGGCCTGACACAAACCCGCATCCCTGCCCTATGGAGCTTAGAAGCAAACAGACAATGAACAAATACCACCAGTGCCAGTTGTATTATTTTATTCAAATTATCTCTTTTCCTTTTGTGTGTGTGTGTGTCTTTTTTTTAACTTAGCCTTGACTGTATTTATTATTATTTTTATCGATTTATTTATTTATCTTGAGACCGGGTTATGAGACTCATTTTGTATTTTTGGTAGTGATGGGGTCTCGCTATGCTGCCCAGGCTGGTCTTAGACTCCTGGGCTCAAGTGATCCACCTGCCTTGGCCTCCCAAAGTGCTACGATTATAGGCATGAGCCACTGTGCCCTGCCAGCCTTGACTTTTAACAGTGTTTATGAAACTGTGGGTTTGATGTGGCGGTGGCAGATAGATGTTTTTCAATATAAATCAAAACAAATGTATTAAATAAACAAATACTAGTGAAATAATAACGATTGTTTTTTCACTGCCATCCTGCACTCTCCCGGGGTGTCCCACCAGCAGCCCATGTGCCGCCCTTCGGGAAACACTTGTTTCATCCCTATGCAAGCTGGGAAGAAGCGGCTGTGGGGTTTGCTGTCCTACAGAGGGGCTGCGTAGCCTGTCCAAGGTCCACATCCGAGGGGCAGGGCTGGCGCTGGGGCCCGGGGCTGGACCAGCTCGGGATATGGCACTGAGCTCTCACTTCCTGTCTCTCTCTGCTGAGCAGGTTCGGACACTTTCTCCCTGACAGGGTTGGAGGGGGGTTCCTGGCCCCCTAGGGAAGTACATGTCTCCAGACACTGGGGGTGTTCTGGGGAAAAAGATGGGATGCCTTAACCCAAACACTCCTTGGACTGGTGGTGCAAAAAGGAGCCCTCGAATCAGGATGGGACCCAGGCGTGGCAGGCCAGGTCTCACTAACACAGGCCTCCATAACACCTGTTTCAACACCAACTGAGTGGCTAAGTTAAATAGTAAAAGCTGATAGAGCCAGTGCCTCATACAGAGGCTGGGATGTAACAAACACCCACCAAGAGTTTTGCTCAGGCCTTTCCTGGGCTTTAAAGCATGACAAGATAATGAAGGAATTCTTAACAGGACCCTTTTAGGATTAAACAAGTTTTATTGGAGTCTGAAGAAACTCCCCAGGCCTCTACAAACAAGTTCATTGGGAGTCTGAAGGAGCTCCCTAAACCTCCCTGATTTAGCAGGAAACAAAATAAGGGTAAGCACCCCAGCACCTGGACCCATTTGGGTTAAGTAAATTTACTGAGGTTCCAGAGGAAGGTCTTCAGGACTCAGATCTTAGTAATAGATTACAAGAAGTTAATCACTTATGTCTTTAGATGAATGCACACTTACATGCAGACATATAGCTTAGAAGGTATATAAGCTCTGGAAAACTTTGTCATTTTGAGTTGGTCTGGGGATGATTTCCAGGCTTTCGCCCTGTAACCAGTTACAGAAATAAAAATTCCCTTTTCGCTGGGTGCGGTGGCTCATGCCTGTAATCCCAGCACTTTGGGAGGACGAGGTGGGCGGATCACCTAAGGTCAGGAGTTCAAGACCAGCCTGACCAACATGGAGAAACCCCATCTCTACTAATAATACAAAAATTAGCCAGGCATGGTGGTGGGTGCTGGTAATCCCAACTACTTGGGAGGCTGAGGCAGGAGAATTGCTTGAACCCGGGAGGCGGAGGTTGCAGTGAGCCGAGACAGCGCCATTGCGCTCCAGCCTGGGCAACAGGATAAGACTCTGTCTCAAAAAAACAAACACCTCCCTTTTCTCCCCGTTCAATTGCATCTCTTTTTTTTTTTTTTTTTTTTTTGGGCGGGACGGTGGCTCGGCCCCCAGGCTGGAGTGCAGTGGCGCGATCTCGGCTCACTGCAAGCTCCGCCTCCCGGGTTCACGCCATTCTCCTGCCTCAGCCTCCCGAGTAGCTGGCACTACAGGCGCCCACCACTACGCCCGGCTAATTTTTTTTTTTGTATTTTTAGTAGAGATGGGGTTTCACTGTGTTAGCCAGGATGGTCTCCATCTCCTGACCTTGTGATCCGCCCACCTCGGCCTCCCAAAGTGCTGGGATTACAGGCGTAAGCCACCGCGCCCGGCCCCTCAATTGCATCTCTTTACTGGGTCATGAGAAATAGCAGCCCAATCCTCGGCGTGGTCCGGGAACACAGGTGACCCTCTGTCCCATCTGGTTTGACGAGGTGAAGGGCTGTCTGGGGTTTGGGGGTCTGGAGCACCCCTTTGGGACACCGCTTTGAAGATGGAGTCCCCAGTGCCTAACTCTGAGCCTCCTCCACCAGGGTGGCCTGTGAATCTCACAGGTGCACAGTACTGAGCCCCCTTGCCTGTATGCTCCTCCTCCCCCTCTCCCCATTCACCTCTCCAGGCGACTTTCCCCTTCTGGGTCCCCCAGTAACACTCCTAAATGCCCGACCTTGAGTATCCACCATGGCAGCCCCAGCCATGCCCTGCAGATGCCCACCCCTGGGCCCCCAGGGCTGGCCTACAGCCCATGAGTCTCCCCAGCCGCACATCTTGGCCCCGCTTGATGCACACTCACTCTGTTCCCTGATGCTGTGCGCTCATCTCTAACCTGCTCCAAGAGAACCAGCAGGGCCCCATGGGAAGAGGCTCCCTGTATGTTCAGCTGTCTGTCAGCAGCGGCCCCTCACCAAGCAGTGGTTCAGCTTCCCCACTGTGGATTTCTTGATTTGTGCCCAGCCCTGCTAACAGGTAGGGGGTTCCTCCAGGGTCTGGCAACCTGGCCCCCTGGGAAAGCCCTGGAAGATGTCCATCCCCTCTTTCCTCCCTTGCCCTGCCCACCACCCCCAGACCTGGCCCAGCCTCAGGCAGACGGGATGGGAACCAGGATCCCTGGAAGACTCCCAGGCCCCCTGGACCTACGAACAATGGCAGCTGAGCTCCGGCCACCCCATCCCCACCCTGGCCCCACCTCTGCCCTGGTATAAGCCCGCCTGGCCTGCAGCACCTGCAGCCACCATGGGGATGCTGTGGCTTCTGCTGGTGGGTGAGTAGGAGTGGGGGCTCCAGAAGGGGATTGGCTGTGGCACGTGGGCCCCAGCCCTTAGCTGACATCCTTCCCCTCCGTCCTACAGAAACAAGTGACTTGGAGCAAGGAGATCAGAGGCGAGGACGGATGTGCTCCCTAACCTGGAGAGAGGACAGGGCCATGGGGACAGGCAGGGAGGGTTCTAGGGGTCTGAGGAGCATGGCCCCATCCCAGAGTCCCTCAGGGGACCCGGAGCTTTCACTTGGGGACTGAGGGGACACAGCCCTGACTTGGGGGTCTGAGGATAGCGTCAGTGGTCTTGTGTCCCAGCCTCGCTCCTGTATCCCTACGGGCTGGAGCATGGGGATCAGGTCCTCCCTGCAGAGGACGATGACTTCTCCGAGGAGCCGCGGCTGCTGGATCCCTTCATGCTCTTCGAGGCCACACACAGGACAGCCTATGTGAGTGCCCTGGCCCTGACCGTGCGGTCCCTGGGCTCTCTGTCTTCTCCCCACCCCACTCTTGACTCTGAGCCTGTCTATATCTATAGCTCCTGGCTCCTTCTGGCTTTATCCTCTGTCTTGTTGGGGAGGGCCCTGTCCCTCTTCTGCCCCCTGCCCTGCCAACACCCCCCTGCGGGTCTCGTCCTTCCTCATTTCCCCCAGTTCTGCACCAAGGGGCCGGTGTCCTTCAGGGAGCCTGTGGCTCTGTTCACATGGAGGCGTTTCCCCCGGAGACGGGCCCGTCTCCGAAATTCTGTCTCAAATTTAAAAAAATTTAAAAAAGATCCAGGAGTCAGAACCCCTAGTCCCCACCTTCCTCAGGACCTAAGGTTCAAGCCTCAGCCCCAGACACCCCCACCACAGCCCCACTCTCTCCACAGCCCAGTTCCTGCCCATTGGTGCCTGTTTTTGGAACAGCAGTGCCTGCAGCCACCGTTGCCACTGTGGGCAAGAAAGCTGGGTGCGGTGCTGGCCAGAGGGCTGCCAGGCAGGGCAGCAGTGTACGTCTGCACACCCCTTCCCACACTGCTAGGCCCCTCATGGCCCCTCCTACTGCTTGGGTCCCCAGGGCCACATGCACACACTCTCCAGATGGCAGCTGTGGCTCCAGCCCTGCCACTTCATCCTGGCCCTACTTCCTGGCATCCACGTGGAGGTGGAGCTGAGGAGGGGAGACCCGATGGCAGAGGCCCTGGTACAGCTGGTCATCCACGGCTGGGATGTGGTGGTGAGATCGCATAGCCCAATAGAACACGTGCTGGTGAGTGGGGCTGGGAGCCGGGCTGGAGGATGGAACCCGGACAGCCATGGAGTCGCAGACACACTAAGCGCCCATAGCCCCAGAGACCGCCACAGAGACTGGTGAGCAGAGTCAAATGTTAGATGGATGGGCAGGCAGACAGACAGACAAAATGAATAACAGGCAGAGAGACGGACAAGCAGACAGACCAGCTGGCCGATGGACAGGAAGACAGGAGGGTTGGACAGATGGACAGGTTGATGAAAAGACAGAGTGACGTTGGGATGACCAGAGCAGGTGGCGAGACAGATGGCAGAAGGGGACTAGATGGACAGAAGGACACATGGTGAGCAGATGGCGAAGCACTTGATGGACTCGCCGAGGCCGACAGATGATCGCAGGCGGACAGAGCCTCCTGGGCTCTCATCCTAGCCATGGACCTCGCATTGCCCACCGATGCAGCCCTCCAGGGCCTCAACGCCACCTGTGCCCCTGCCCCCACCTTTCTCTGTTGCACAACCCAGTTTCTGCCCCCCACCCTCTGGTTTCCTGACTGGCTGACCTCACTGGCCGCCCCAGCTGCTGAGCCTACTGAGCCTACGGTGCTTCCCCACTTCTTACCTTCTGGGACGTCAGGCTGCCTCTCGAATCCCTGCTCGTCTACACTCACACCTCCTGTGCCCCTTCCTCCAACACCCCATAGGCGAACCGCAGCTCTCCACTTGCACTCACCCCTGCACATAGATCAGAGCACACCTGGGCTGGTGTCGCACCTGTGACTGTGAACTTGAAGGGCCTTCCTTCCACCTCCCTGGCACCCTCACTCGCCTCCTCTCCCTGGCCACCTGTTCGCACTTTCTCCTCTCCCTTTAGATCAAACCTCCTCCCTGGAACTCATTC
Source organism: Piliocolobus tephrosceles (assembly GCF_002776525.5). Classification (NCBI taxonomy): domain Eukaryota; kingdom Metazoa; phylum Chordata; class Mammalia; order Primates; family Cercopithecidae; genus Piliocolobus; species Piliocolobus tephrosceles. Next base: position 22,301,768 of record NC_045454.1, on the reverse strand, counting down.
TCAGCCCATGAGCTCGCTTCCTACTTCACTGGTAGCATCAGCAGGAACCCGCCAGGCACTCCCCAACCCTCCCTCTATAGTCCAGGCTGCCATGATGGAGGGTGGTCTGTGCTCCTTCCTGGCTGGGCCACCTCTCTGACAGTTCCTGCATCTCCCAGCAATGCTTCCTCTCCCTCTCCTCTACATCTGTGCTTCTCAAAGTGCAGCTATTAGGCCAGTAGCATCAGTGGCACCTAGGAATGTGTTTGAAATGCAAATTCTTGGGTCCTACCCCAGAACACCACTCTGGATGGGGACATGCAATCTGGATTTTTTTTTTTTTTTTTTTTGAGACAGAGTCTCTGTCACTCAGGCTGGAGTGCAGTGGCATGATTTTGGCTCACTGCAACCAGGGTACTGGTATTACAGGGAGTGCAGGCCAGCATTCCCAGCCCGCAGTCTGTTTTTGCCAGCCCTTCCGGGGATTCTGATGCATGCTGAGCTCCACTGAGCTTCACCGTCAATTTGCCCTTTTTTTTTTTGAGACGGAGTCTCACTCTGTCACCCAGGCTGAAGTGCAGTCGTGCAATCTCGGTTCACTGCAACCCCCGCCTCCTGGGTTCAAGCAGTTCTCCTGCTTCAGCCTCCCAAGTAGCTGGGATTACAGGCGTGTGCCACCACGCCCGGATAATTTGTGTATTTTTGGTAGAGATGGGGTTTCACCATGTTGGCCAGGCTGGTCTCAAACTGCTGATTTCAAATGATTTGCCCACCTCGGCCTCCCAAAGTGTTGGGATTTCAGACATAAGACCCTGCGCCTAGGCAATTTGCCCTTTTCTTTCTTTTTTTTTTTTTTTTTTTGAGACGAAGTCTCGCTCTGTCGCCCGGGCTGGAGTACAGTGGCCTGATCTCAGCTCACTGCAAGCTCCGCCTCCCGGGTTCACGCCATTCTCCTGCCTCAGCCTCCAGAGTAGCTGGGACTACAGGCGTCCGCCACCTCGCCCGGCTAGTTTTTTGTATTTTTTAGTAGAGACGGGGTTTCACCATGTGTTAGCCAGGATGGTCTCGATCTCCTGACCTCGTGATCCGCCCGTCTCGGCCTCCCAAAGTGCTGGGATTACAGGCTTGAGCCACCGCGCCCGGCCAATTTGCCCTTTTCTACCAGATCCTTCTCACTGCATCCCAACAGGCTACAATTTGTGCTATCTTCAAAAACCTTTCTCCTCAATCCTTCGTCTGTCTCTAGCCACTGCTCCGTTTCTCATATACCCTGTACAACAAAAGCACACAGAAGAGTTGTCAGGCTCACTGCCTCCAATTCCTCTCTTTGTTTCTTCGAGAGACAGGCTCTTACGCCATGGCCCAGGATGGAGGGCAGTAGTGCAATCATGGCTCACTGCAGCCTTGACCTCCAAGGCTCAACTGATCCTCCTACCTCAGCCTCCTGAGTAGCTGGGACCACAGGCGCACACCACCATGGCTGGCTATCAGTTCCTCTCTTCATTCTGTTTCTGACCTTCTCTAGTCAGGCTTTTTCCACCTTCAACTTCATGCAGCCAAAACCACTCTCAATGAGGTCCCCCCAGGACAGTGGTCAATCTTCAGGCCACATCCTGCTTGACAGCCAGTGATGTCTGACACAGCCCTGTCCCTCCGTTCTCCATGAGACACTCTTCCCACCTTCCCAGACCCCACACTCTCCTGGTTTTCCTCCAGCCGTGCCTCCCCATCAGCCCACACACTAAACACTGGAGTGCCCAGGGCTCAGCCTGCCTCCTCTCCTCCCCACCTTCACCCATTCCTTGCACTCATCCAGGCTTTCTGCTGGAAACACCCCAATCTGCTCCTACTTTTCCTCGTAAGAATTTTACCTGACCGGTGCAGTGGCTCATGTCTGTAATCCCAGTGCTTTGGGAGGCCGAGGTGGGAGGATCGCTTGAGTCTAGGAGTTCCTGACCAGCTTGGGAAACATAGTGAGAACTCATTTCTACAAGAATTTTAAAAGTAGCCAAACGTGGTCTGTACCGTAGTCCCAGCTATGTTTCGGAGCCTCATGGCATCTTCTCCTTCTTGCTGACAAGTGGATTTCTATCTGAATGCCTCCCGCTGGGAGCCTGCGCCACCACGCCAAGGCCCCGACCCCAGAGCTGGCTCCCGTTCTCACAGGTGAATGGGCGCCTGCTTCCCCTGCCCCTCTCCCTCCCTGAGGCCGGGCTTGCCACGCACTCACAAAGCTCAGCCATCCACCTGGTCACGGACACAGGCCTGAAACTGTGGATCCAAGATGGGCATCAGGAACTCAACGGTGCCAGAAGCTGAGGTCACTGTTACCAGGGGCCTGTGTGGGCGCGATGCCTTGACTCCCTTGGATGCCCCTGCTGGAGCCCGAGCCATTCCAAGGCAACTGGCAGGAGGGACCGACCTGCAGATCAGCCGGGCTGCTCAGGTCACCTGAGGGCGGCTCTCAGATCTCATGGGCCCCTTTGCAGCCTGAGCCTGGGCCCTCCCTGTGGTCCCATTCATGGACAGCTGTGTCGAGGAGCTGTGTGCAGCCAACGGAAGCCTGCCTGTCCTCTGTCAGGCACTGGCTGCCTTCGCCTGGGCCTGCCAAGCCACTGACATCCCCGTGGGCACCTGGTGTGGTCCTGGTTTCTGTGGTGAGCTGGAGGGAGGTAGCACCGAAATGGCAGGGGAGCTGGGTTTGAGACCACTGCATACAGTTGCACAGGTTGTGAACTACACAAAAATATCTGGCCCTGAGGTTTGAGAGGACACAGCCCTGCCCTGGCTGGGGATGGGGGGAAAGGGCTGAAGACAACACAGGTCTAGGGCTCGGAGCAGTCAGGGCCTTCAGAGACCTGGAGCTGTGGGTGGGAGGTGTGGGTGTTTGTCTTGAGTCAAGTGCCCATTTGTCTTCCTCTCTCTGCTCAACCAGAACCTTCCTGCCCTGAAAACAGCCACTGGGAGACGTGTGCCGACATCTGTGGGGCCAGCTGCCCCAAGGAGGACATATCTCTGTCTCTGGCCTGCCACAGCTGCTGTCGGGAGGGCTGCGTGTGTGACACCGGCTACCTGCTCAGTGGTGGTGCTTGTGTGTCTCTGGCTCTCTGTGGTTGTCCCTGGCAGGGCCACATTTTGCACTTGGGGGTGCAGGAGCTGAGCCCCAACTGCCGTGAGCTGTGTGAGTGCAGGGAGGCTGGGCAGCCACCCCACTGCAGCCCCCAGGTGAGTGGGGACAGGGAGGCCTGCCTCCTGTGCACTGGGGCCTGGCACTGTGGGGTCCGGAGAGGTACCAGCTGGGTGTCAGGTGACCCCCATTACTGCACCTTCAACAGTGCAGCCTTCACAGCCCAGGGCACCTGTCGCTATGTGCTGAGCCACACCTGTCGGGCCAGCCTGGGGGCACCAGCTTTCACAGTGTAGGCGGACAATGAGTACGTAAGCCCCACAGCCCTCGTGACTGGGCCTGTCTCAAGCAAGCACTATAGCGAGACCACATCTCTAAAAAAGAATTAGCTGGGTGTGTTGGCGTATGCCTGTAGTCCCAGCTACTTAGGAGGCTGAGGTGGGAAGATCGCACAAACCCAGGAGTTCGAGGCTGCAGTGAGCCATGATCGTGCCACTGCATCCAGCCTGGGGGATAGAGTGAGACCCTATATCAAAAAAATACCAACATTTTTACATGTATTTGAACACCTACTATGTGCCAAGCAACACTGACCAACTGTGGTCCTATGCCCCCAAGCCTTCCTTTGATTCTGCCTGCTCCTTAGGTAAATGGTGAGACAACAGCCCTCCCCGTAAGCCTGAATGGGGGCAGCCTTGCTGTCCACTGGAATGCCCTCTTCTCCCTGCTGCAGTGGGACTCTGGCCACTGGCTCAGCATGGATCTCACCTACAGCCTCACCCTCACCCTGCCCCACCTCTACGAGGGTCACACCGATGGGCTCTGCGGCAACTTCAACAGCGGCCCCAGTGACGACGCTGAGGCTGACATTACCTTGGAGAAGCAGAGCAAGGCTTGTAGGGACAACTGTGGGGCTGCCTGTCCAGTCTCAGTCTGCAATGACCAGGGGCAGATTGTGTCAGCCAGGAGGCAGTGCTGGCTCCTACAGGACCCCCAGGGACGCTTCAGCCACTGCCACTGGGAGATCAACCCAGACTCATGTTTCCAGCTGTGTTGATGATTTGCGTCTTGCTGGAGGCAATGACCACATTCTCTGCCTGGCCCTGCAGACATATGCCGCCATCTGCCAGGGCACCAACGTCACCTTCAGGCACGGGAGGAATTCTTCCTTCTGTGGCGAGTCGTGGTTGAGCAGGGCAGGAATTCATCACATGCTCTGTACGGCCACACACAGACTGACATCCTTCTGCACTCCTGGGCTGCCTGAGTGCCCCAGCCACTTCCGATATTCCAATTCCAGCACGGGAAGGCCTTCCGGGCCCTCCTCCTAGGCTCCAGCTGGACGCATGTGGATTGGTAGGGGGCCTGTTTGCTACCGATTGCTATTTTTTTTGTTTTTGTTTTTGTTTTTGAGACAGAGTCTCACTCTGTCGCCCAGGCTGGAGTGCAGTGACATGTTCTTAGCTCACTGCAACCTCTGCCTCCCAGGTTCAAACTATTCTCCTGCCTCAGCCCCCCGAGTAGCTGGGATTACAGGCGCCCGCCACCACACCCAGCTAATTTTTTGTATTTTTAGTAGACAGTGTTTCACCATGTTGGCCAGGCTGGTCTTGAACTCCTGACCTCAGGTGATCCACCTACCTCAGCCTCCCAAAGTGCTAGGAGTACAGGCATGAGCCATGGCACCAGTCCGCTATGTATTTTGAATACCACCCTGGGGTGACTGGATCCCTGGCTCCCTGTCAAGGGGATGTCCTTTTCCACCCTCAGAAAGCCTGACTTGAGATGCCACAATAATAATCCCAACAACTGCTAATACTTATTGAACATCTACAATGTCCCAGGCACGGGGCCGAAGGCTCTGTGTACCTCTTGCCACCACGGTCTCAGAACCACCCTCAAGTGAGAGGCTATAACTGTTATATTCCCATTTTACATTTGGGAAAACAGACTCCCAGAGGTAAAGCCATTTGTCCACAGCTAATCGCAACAGAGTTGAGACTTGAACCAAGACTTTCTTTCTCCAGAGACAAGTTTTATTAATAGCCATATCCTCCAATTCTTTCTCTCTTATTTAACTATTATGGAAAATTTGAACATAAAAGTAGAGAGAATAACATATTGAATGCCCCTGTACCCAGAAGGCAGCCTCAACAACAGCCAAGTTGTGGCCGACCTGTGTCCACCTCCGCCCCTCCCTTATTGATTTATTTTGTGTAAAGCAAATCCCAGACATCGTGTAAACCTGTAAATACTCCAGCATGATTTTCTACTAGATTAGGACTTTTAAAAAGAAAAAACCTGCTGCGGCCGGGCGCGCGCCTCACGCTCACGCCTGTAATTCCAGCACTTTGGGAGGCCAAGGCAGGCGGATCACCTGAGGTCAGGAGTTCAAGACCAACCCGACCAACATGGAGAAGCCCCATCTATACTAAAAATACAAAATTAGCTGGGTGTGGTGGTACATGCCTGTGATCCCAGCTACTCAGGAGGCTGAGGTAGGAGGATCGCTTGAACCTGGGAGGAGGAAGTTGTGGTGAGCCGAGATAGCGCCATTGCACTCCAGCCTGGGCAATAAGAGCGAAACTCCGTCTCAAAAAGCAAAGACAAAACAAACAAAATAACCTGCTGTGATTTGCTCACACCTAACAAAATAAGCAATAATTCCCAGATATCATGAAAAGCCTAGTCCATGTTCAGATTTTTCTGATTGTTCCTAAAACATCCTGCTTTCCTCCCTTGCACCAAAGCTTTGCTGGCCCCTGATGCTTGCCCATTAAGGGTTCCTAGCTGGTTCCAACATTAGGTGCGCAATCGGGGCAAGGTCATGTTCTACGGGGTGGGGGTGGAAGGTGCTGCTTTCTTGCTCAACCAACAGGCAACAAAAGCCTGTCCAGTACCATCCTGGGGGTCAGGACACCCCTAAAACCAGATCCTAACCCACCTATGTTAGATCCAAATGTGAATCTGTGACACCTGGGCCGTAGGGAACCCTCAAAGGGTTTGGAGTGGGGGTAAGACAGTGTTCTTGGAGTGAGAAAGGTGGGCCACCTAGGGGTTATTTCTGGAATAACAATAGGTGGCATTTATCCAGGGCTCCCAGGGTGCTGGGCGCTGTCCCAACCACTTAATGTATTTTAACTTGCTTAACCTTGAAAGCCAGTTTGAGGTCAGTACTCTTTTTGGAGAGTTGGGTACCGAGTTCTGGAGAGGTTAAGCACCACTACAAAGCCGGGATTTTAAGCACGCGGCCAGGGAGTTGGGCAAGTGTGGCCTGCAGATCCTGTTTCCTTACCCGCGCGGTTTCTCCTCCCTGCACAGCCGCCACGTGTCCGAAGCACAGTAGCTACCAGCAATGCTTGGACCCGCGCAGGGCGCGGCTCTGCGTCCCCCCGGCGCTGCTTCCGCCCCGCGGCCGCCCTGCCTGCTCCGAGGGCTGCTCCTGCGATAACGCGCACCTGTGGGCAAGGGCCAGGTGCGAGCGCCCGGAGGAGTGCGGCTCCGCGCACGGCGGCCCCTCCTACCAGGTGAGCTGGGGGCAGGGGCTTGCTGTTGTGAGGGGGTCGTTCCATCATGGGGATCAGGGAGCCCCCAAAACATGCCAGGGATGGGCGCCCAATTCGGGACACCTATATTCAATTGTGCGAATGGCACATTGTGGGTTCACAGTGTGTTGACCTGCTTTATTACTGATGATTCCAATACTGCTACTAATTACTAAGGTCATTGTGCTAAGTGCTTAATAACATTATTATTGGCTGGGTGCGGTGACTCATGCCTGTAATCCCAGCACTTTGGAAGGCCCAGGCCGGCGGATCACCTGAGGTCAGGAGTTTGAGACCAGCCTGGCCAACATGGCGAAACTCCGTCTCTACTAAAAATAAAAAAATTAGCTGCATGTTGTGGCCCACGCCTGTAATCCCAGCTACTTGGGAGGCTGAGGCAGGAGAATCGCTTGAGCCCGGGAGGAGGAAGCTGCAGTGAGCCGAGATGGCGCCACTGTATCCAACCTGGGCAATAGAGCAAGACTCTGTCTCAAAAAGTGTATGTATTATTATTATTATTGTTATTACTGTTAGCACTATTGACTTTTTAAAATATTAGCCATTATTTATTGAGTGCATGGCCCCCACTACACACTTTGGCAATGTAATAGTAGTAATATTAACAATAATTAAAACAGCTCATTTTATTTATCATTAATAGGTACAAGACTCTGTCCTACATGTTTTAGTATTGTGGTCAGTGCTATTTTCTATTTTTTTATTTTTACTTATATTTATTCATTTATGTATTTTATTATTATTTTTTTTTTTGAGACAGGATCTTGCTCTGTTGCTGGGGCTAGAGTGCAGGGGCGTCATCTTAGCTCACTGCAGCCTCAAACTCTCTGGCTCAAATGATCCTCCCCTTCAGCCACCTGAGTAGCTGGGACTTCAGTTGCGTGCCACCATGCCTGGCTAATTTTTAAATTTTTTGTAGAGATGAGGCCTCACTGTATTGACCAGGCTGGTCTCAAACTCCTGGCCTCGAGGTATCCTTCTGCCTCAGCCTCAGCCTTGCAAAGTACTAGGATTACAGGCGTCAGTCACCACACCCAAACCGTTTCTATTGTTTTGGTGGCCAACATTTGAATAGTGATCACACATCAGATCCCATACTACTACTAATAATAATTAAAATGTGGGCCAGGAGCTGTGGCTCACACCTGTAATCCCAACACTTTGGGAGGCTGAGGCAGGTGGATCACCAGGGGCCAGCCTGGCCAACATGGTGAAACTCTGTCTCTACAAAAATACAAAAATTAGCAGGGCATAGTGGCAGATGTCTGTGATCCCAGCTACTCGGGAGGCTGAGGCAGGAGAATTGCTTGAACCTGGGAAGCAGAGGTTTCTGTGAGCTGTTGTACTCCAGCCTGGGTGATAAGAGTGAGATTACATCAAAAAAATAAAATAAAATAAAATAAAAAATAAAATGTGGCCAGGCACCGTAGCTCACGCCTATAATCCCAGAACTTTGGGAGGCCAAGGTGGGTGGATCACCTGAGGTCAGGAGTTCTAGACCAAACTGGCCAACATGGTAAAACCCGTCTCTACTAAAAATACAAAAATTAGCTGGGCATGGTGGTGTAGCAGGACTAGCTGCAGACAAAACTCCTCAGACACCGACCAAAAGAAGGAAGGGCTTTATTCAGCCAGGAGCATCAGCAAGACTCACATCTCAAAAACCGAACTCCCTGAGTGAGCAATTCCTGTCCCTTTTAAGGGCTCACAGCTCTAAGGGGGTCTGCGTGAGAGGGTCGTGATTGATTGAGCAAGCAGCAGGTACGTGACTGGAGGCTGCACGCACCGGTAAGAATGAAACAGAACAGGAACAGGGATTTTCACAGTGCCTTTCTATACAGTGTCTGTAATCTATAGATAACGTAACCGATTAGGTCAGGGGTCAATCTTTAACTGCCAGGCCCAGGGTGTGGCACCGGGTTGTCTGCCTGTGGATTTCATTTCTGCCTTTTAGTTTTTACTTCTTCTTTCTTTGGAAGCAGAAATTGGGCATAAGACAATATGAGTGGTGGTCTCCTCCCTTAGTGGCAGGTGCCTGTAATCCCAGCTACTCAGGGGCTTGAGGCAGGAGAATCGCTTGAACCTGGGAGGCAGAGGTTGCAGTGAGCCGAGATTGCGCCATTGCACTCCAGCCTGGGGCACAAGAAGGAGACTTCGTCTCAAAAAAAAAAAAAAAAAAAAAAATTAAAATGTATTGGGGGCTGGGCACAGTGACTCACACCTGTAATCCCAGCACTGTGGGAGGCCAAGGTGAGTGGATCATTTGAGATCAGGAGTTGGAGACCAGCCTAGGCAACATGTCGAAACCCTGTCTCTACTGAAAAATACAAAATTAAGCCAGGCATCGTGGCACATGCCTGTAGTCTCAGCTACTTGGGAGGTTGAGGCACAAGAATCGCTTGAACCTGGGAGGCAGAGGTTGCAGTGAGCTAACACCACTGCACTCCAGCCTGGGTGACAGAGCAAGACTGCATCTCAAAAAATAAATGAATAAAATAAAATAAAATACAATGTGTTGGATATTTACTTTGTGTTCATACCTGGGCTAAGCATTTTATGAATAGTAATAATAATGGCTAATATATGAAGAGTTTGGGCATTTACAATGTGCCTTGTGTAAGCATATTAAAACAATGGTGATATTAACAATAATGGCTAGTATGTACCAGGCATTTGCTGCGTTCCTGTGCTAACCATTCAATGATCTATAACGATAACCATTGTGAACATATTTTGGTCATTTGCTGCGTGTGTAATCCTGTCATCAGGATAAAAGGTAAAATTTTCTGAGTGCATATTATGCCCTGAGCACTGGGCCAGCATGTTATTAATAAAGGTATCAGATATATGTCAAGAACTTGGTTACTGTGGGCTAGCGGGGTGGTGAGAGCCTCATGCGTATGACCGCACTGACCTTCAAACAGCCTTTGATTGCCCCCAATGTGCAGAGGGGTAAACTGAGGCTACAAGACGCACAGAGATCTCAAGGGACAGAGCTAGGTCTGGACTCCAGGTCTCTCTGATCCCAAAAGTGTGCTGCTAACCACTGGGCTGTGCTTGCCACTAAGAGGAAACAGGTGTCACAAGTTTGCTGCCCTCTGGGTAAGGCAGTAGCCTGTCATGACGGTCAGACCCCCAGTTGTTGACTCCGGACATGGCATTCATGCCCATCCCATGCTGAGCCACCCCCTGAGCCTCTGCTCTTCTGGGTCAGCTGCCAGGCCAGCCTCGGGCCTCCGCGAGGCCCTGTTTGGGTCCTCCTGGGCTGGGCTGGGCAGGGCAAGCTGATCTGGCCTCTCTCCCCAGGTGGGGGACCTGGTCTGGCTGAACCGATGCACCCGCCGCTGCTGCAGCTGTGACGGAACAGGGCATTTCTGCTGCAGCCCGGCGTGCTGCCCCACTGGGGAGATCTGTGGTCTGCAGGGCAGCCAGCTGGGTTGCCAGAGCCCCCTGGGCACCTGCGTGGCCACTGGAGACCCTCATTACTTCACCTTCAATGGGGCCATAGCCCACTTCCAGGGCACCTGCACCTACCACCTGGCCCATCCATTCATCCATCTATCATCCATCCACTCATCCATCTTTCCATCCATTCATCCATTCATCTATCCATCCATCCATCCATCCATCCACTCATCCATCCATCCATCCATCCACTCATCCATCCTTCCATCCATCCATTCACAAAATTTTTCTGAGTATCTGCTTTGTAGCAGGCCCTGTTCTAGGCCCTGGAGACACAGCAGAGAACAAAAGAGACAGGTCTCTTCTCTCCTAGAATGCACATTATAATAGTGAGAGACAAACAGTAAAAAATAAATGCATAATATTTCAGATGGTGATGAGTCCTAGAAAAATAAAGCTGGAAAGGAGAATCAGGAATGCATGTGTATATGGGGTGGGAGTTATAATTTTTAAACAGAGTGAGCAGGAAAGGCCTCATTGAGGAGGTGACTTTGGAGCAGATAGTTGCTGGAGGGAAGGAGAAGCCTTATGAGCAATGAGGGAAGAGCCCTGCAGGCACAGGGAACCTTAGGTGCAAAGTCCAGACGCAGAAATGTCCTTAGCCTTATTAAGAAAGAACAGGATAATCCCAGCAGTTTAGGAGGCCGAAATGGATCACTTGAGGCCAGAAGTTCAAGGCCAGCCTGGGCAACATAGTGAGACCCCTGTTGCTACTAAAAATTAAAAATTAAAAAATTAGCTGGGCATGGTGGCACGTGCCTGTAGTCCCTCCTACTCGGGAGGTTGACGTGGGAGGATCACTTGAGCCCAGGAGTTGGAGGCTGCAGTGAGCCATGGTGGTGCCACTGCACTTCAGCCTGGGGGACAGAGTGAGGCTCTGTCTCTAAAATAAAATAAAATAAAATAAAATACAACTTTAAAAAAGAAAGAAAGAGACTGGGCATTGTGGCTCACGCCTGTAATCCAAGTACTTTGGGAGGCTGAGGCAGTCAGATCATGAGGTCAAGAGATTGAGAGCATCCTGGCCAATATGGTGAAACCCTGTCTCTACTAAAATACAAAAATTAGATGGGGGTAGTGGCACACATGTAGTTTCAGCTACTCGGGAGGCTGAGACAGGAGAATCGCTTGAACCTGGGAGGTAGAAGTTGCAGTGAGCTGAGATCACATTATTGCACTCCAGCCTGGTTAATGGAGCAAGACAGAAAGAAAGAAAAAAGAAAGGGGGGAGGGGAGGGGAGGGGAGGGGAGGGGAGGGAAGGGAAGGGAAAGAAAGGGAAGCCAGTGGCGAGTGTGGCTGGAGTGGAGTAAACCCGGGCACCCAGGGAGAGTAGGGTGAGGTTGGAGCGTTAATGGGGACAGATCCTGTAGGGCCTTGTGGGTCACTGTAAGGACTTTGGCTTTCACTCAGAATGGGTTGGGAGTTCCAGGGATTTCGGGAAGGGCTCTGAGCCCAGGAGAGCCCTGATCTGACTCAGGTGTTAGCAGATCCCTCTGGCTTCATGCAGGGGACAGATGGCCGAGGACCTGGGGGAGCAGGTAGACGAGAGGAGCTGACAGAATTGTTCAGGCAGAAAATGGCAGTGGTTGGAATCAGGAAGAGGGCAGTAGAGGGAGTGAGAAATGGTTAGATTCTGGAAATATTTTGAAATGATCAGCCGTGGGATGAGAGAAAGGGCAGGTTCCAACATGATTTGGTTTTTGACCTCCGCGTCCTGGACAGAGCTGCCTCTGCCTGAGATGGAGAAGGTGGGAGAAGAGGCTTGGGGTAAGATCAGGAGTTCAGATTTGAACGTGGGGAGTTCGAGGTGCCTCTTTTCTCCCAGAGCTGGGGCGCGGCAGGATGCGGATGCCTGGAATTCTAGGACTGGTGAGGGCTGGAGGTAGACATTTGGGAACTGTCAGAACACTGCTGGGGTTTACAGCCAGGCAGGTGGATGAGAAAACTAAGGGAGGGGAAAGGAAGGGGAAGGGGCTAAGTGGAGCTTGGCAGTGTGAGGTGTGAGGTCCTTGCTGGCATGGAGCAGACAGCTGGGCTCAGAGATTCGTACACCTTACCTGCCGTGGGGTCATGAGGAGCATGTGGGCGGCACTGGGGAGTGGAAGGTGGTCCGGGAGATGGATCGTGAGCTCTTCCCCTGCGCTGCAGGTGGACGGCCAGGCAGTGAGCCTCCCGGTGCGGCTGGGCCCTGAGGCCCGCATGTGGCGGGAGCAGGCCTGGTGCTCCTGCAGGTGGGCACCCGGCTCCAGGTGCATTTCAACGGCCACAATACACTGTTAGTGCACGTGGGGCCTGAGTTCCGGGGCCACCTCTGTGGCCTCTGTGGCAACTTCAATGGAGACACCAGTGATGACAAGGTGCTCCCCAGCGGGGTGCCCGCCCTCAGTGATGCCGTCTTTGGCAACGCCTGGTGGACCCAGGACAGCCGGCCTGGATGAGTGACTGCCTGGGACCGGGAAGGGCCCGGATTGGGAGAAATACAGGGCTCGGGGAAAACAGCAGGCAGACAGGCAGCCTTCGAGGACAGACAGGTGGAAGAAGAGGGTGCAAACTGCACGCACAGCTCTCCGTAGAATCAGGAACAATGATTATACCCATTCACGGATGGGGAAGACCGAGGCATGGAAGGGAGAAGCATCTGTCCAAGTTCCCACAATAAGAAATGATGGAACAGGCTGGGCATGGTGGTTCTTGTCTGTCATCCCAGCATTTTGGGAGGCCAAGGCAGGAGGATCACTTGAGCTAAGGAGGTTGAGACCAGTCTGGGCAACATACCAAGATCTCATCTCTACTAAAAAAAAAAAAAAAAAAAAATAGCTAGGCCTGGTGGTGGTGCACACCTGCAGTCTCAGCTACTCTGGAGGCTGAGGCAGGAGGATCGCTTGAGTCCAGGAGTTCGAGGTTGCAATGAGCCGTGCTGGCACCACTGCACTCCATCCTGGGTGACAGAACGAGACCCTGTCACAAAAAGAGGAAAGAGAAATGGTGGAACAGGGATTTGAGCCCAGGCATCCTGGCTTCAGGGTCCCCGATCCTAAATACTCCACTCCCCCACCTCTCACAGGGGAGAGAGGAAGCACTCCCCCTCACAGAGACCTTATTTATTTATTTATTTTTATTTGAGTCCTGCTCTGTCGCCCAGGCTGGAGCGCAGTGACACGATCTCGGCTCACTGCATTCTCTGCTTCCCAGATTCAAACAATTCTCATGCCTTAGCCTCCCGAGTAGCTACGATTACAGGCACATGCCACCACACCCGGCTAATATTTATATTTTTAGTCGAGACAAGGTTTCACCATGTTGGCCAGGCTGGTCGTGAACTCCTGACCTCATGTGGTCCACCCTCCTGGGCCTCCCAAAGTGTTGGGATTACAGGCATGAGTCACCTTGCCAGCCTCCCTTCACTGAGACCTTAGTCCTGCAAAGTCCAATGCACCAACCACATGTGCTGTTTAAATTTATGTGTAAATTAAATTAAATATCTTCTGTCACACTACCTACATTTCAAATACTCAGTAGCCTCTGGTTGCTAGTGACTGCGGTATTGGATGGCACAGATTTGGGAATTCGTCCAAGTAGCAGAGCTGGGATCTGAAGCTAACAAAGTTGGTTCCAGAATCCATGATCCAACTAATAACTATCCTGGTAGGGCGCGGTGGCTCACACCTGTAATCCCAGCATTTTGGGAGGCTGAGGCGAGTGGATCACCTGAGGTCAGCAGCTCGAGACCAGGCTGGCCAACATGTCAAAACCCCATCTCTACTAAAAATACAAAAATTAGCTGGCCATGGTGGTAGACACCTGTAATCCTAGCTACTTGGGAGGCTGAGGTAGGAGAAACGCTTGAACCCGGGAGGTAGAGGTTGCCATGAGCCGAGATCGTGCCACTGAACTCCAGCCTGGGTGACAGAGCGAGACTCCACCACAAAAAAACAAAAAACAAAAAAGAAATTAATGACTCCCTCATGTTGAGTGACTGTATGAAAATCTTTTGTTACTACGAGGTTGAGGTTTTTAAACGTGTCTAAAACTGCATCAGGAGCTGTCAGCAGCTGAGAGGGAGAGCCTGGCTAGGGCAGAGGAGGAGGACTGGCCGAGGGTGGCCAGGCGGGAGGCATGAGGAGGAAGAGGCTTGGAGGTGGCGGTGCTGAGTCCTGTGATCCCTCAGCTGCCGGCGGGACCCTGGCGGTGCTGAGCCCTGCCAGGACAGGCCCCAGGGGAGCAGCGCTACAGCGTTCTGACAAACCGCTCCGGGCCCTTGGCCAAGTGCCACTGGTACGAGGGCCCCGTGTCCTACACGCAGGTGTGCGTCTTTGACCTCTGCCAGTATGGCACAGGCAACAGCATGCTGTGCACCGCACTGGAGGCCTATGTCCAACTCTGCGCCCGGCACCGCGTCCGCCTGCCCGCGTGGCGAGCCGGCCTGGGAGGCAGTATGTGCTCCTTCAATTTCGCTGCCCCCAGCTCCAACGAGGGCCTCCCCACTTGGCTAGCTAGGATGCCCCCTTCCCCGGTGGATCGGAAGCCCTCATCCCCGGGGAGACCCCAGCCCTGCCTGGGATGTTAACCCAAGCTTCAAACCAGACCAGGGCTCCCCTTGGGCCCTTCCTAATCCTACCTCTCACCTCCCCACACTGGATCCTGATGTGTCCCAGTTGCTCACTGTGCTGCAAGTTTGAAGTGGACTGTGGGCGTGACATGCATAACAAACCACATGGTTAAAAGTTTCATCAAGAACAATCAGGAGGCCGAGGCAGGAGGATCGCTTGCACCCAGGAGTTTGAGACCAGCCTGGGAAACATAGTGAGACCCTATCTCTACAAAATTTAAAATTAGCCCGGTGTAGTGGTGTGCATCTGTGGTCGCAGCTACTCAGGAGGCTGGGGTGGGAGGATCACTTGAGTCTGGGAGGTTAAGACTGCAGTGAGCTGAGATGATGCCACTGCACTTGGCCTGGGCAACAGAGCAAGACCCTGTCTGAAAAAAAAAATAGAACAGTGGCAGTTTGGGAATCGTCCTGTGGTTCATTCCTGCCCCTCCCTCCCCTGCACCTATCCTGATTTTCTTCTCCCTTTAATTGAGAAAGTAAGAGTTTCAGGGTTGTGGCCTCCGGGCCACGTTTCCCCTCCTCCAGGTGTAGCGTGTCCAGGCAACAGCTACTACGACTTCTGTAGGCCGCCTTGCCCGGCCACCTGTGCCAGCTTCAACTCCTCCGTGCCCTGCACCCACCAGTGCACAGTGGGCTGCTTCTGCTTCAAGGGCTTTGCCCTGGAGGCGGGCATCTGCGTGCTCCACGCCCACTGTGGCTGCCACCTGCAGGGCCACTACATCCACCTGGGTACCGAGGTGCTGCCTGCAGCCACTTGTGACCAGAGGTGCATGTACCATGGACCTGGATGCCTGCTTGAGTGCCACCCTCCTGCCTGCAGGCCCTGTGAGCTGTGCTGCCAGCACAGGGGTGTTTGGGGCTGCTACCCCAGGCGCTTCGGGACACTGTGGCTCTACGGAGACCCCCACCTGCACACTTTCAGTGGGACCCACCACCAGGTTCGAGGGCCTGGCCAGGAGACGTTGGCTAGAACATGCCAGCCACACCACAACCCCTTTGCCATCTGGGTGGAGGTCAGGTGCCAGGAGTCATGGGATGCCATGTGGGGGCCCAGCAGGTGGACATGGATGTGGCAGGATGGCGGCTGTCACTGCTGGGAGGACAGTTTGGAGTTCTGGTCCTGGGTCTCCGGGAATTATAATGAGAAATGAGCATGAAGAACAGCAATGCCAGGCACGGGGGCTCATGCCTGTGATCCCAGCACCTTGGGAGGCTGAGGCAGGAGGATTGCTTGAGGCCAGGGGTTCAAGCCTGGCCAACATGGCGAAACCCTGTCTCTATAAAAAATTTAAAAATTTAGCCACAAGTGGCACATGCCTGTAGTCCCAGCTACTCAGGAGGCTGAGGTGGGAGGATCACTTGAGCCCAGGAAGTCAAGGC
>NC_045454.1:22270507-22285544 GCF_002776525.5 Piliocolobus tephrosceles | reverse complement strand
TTTTTTTTTTTTTTTGAGATGGAGCCTCCCTCTGTCACCCAGGCTGGAGTGCTGCGGCGCAATCTCAGCTCACTGAAACCTCCACCTCCTGGGTTCAAGCAATTCTCTGCCTCAGCCTCCCGAGTAGCTGGGATTACAGGTGCCCGCCACCATGCCCAGCTAATTTTTGTATTTTTAGTAGACACAGGGTTTCACCATCTTGCCTGATCTGATTTGTCGGAAGGTGACAAGCCTGACCTTGTGATCCACCCGCCTCGGCCTCCCAAAGTGCTGGGATTACAGGTGTGAGCCACCACGCCCAGCAGGACTCTGTTACCTTTAGAACTAGGCAGAGGGCCCCCGTCCTGAGCTTCAGAGGATCCACCCACTTTGGCCTCTTCTGGCTGCACCCCACTCCGTGGGCTTTAGAGTCCTCTGGGAAATGCCCCTGACTCCGGGAGTCTGGACCCTGCATGGCCCTCCCCTTCTAGACCATGCTCCAGGAACGGGGATTCCCTGCCTAAGAGGCTCAGAGCTGCTTCCAGGGCCCACGCCAGCCTCGTCCCCAGGTCTGTCCTCACAAGAGTGGACCATGTGGCTGATGTGATGCATTCTAGGCACCATTGCAGGAAGCAGGTGTGGAGCAAGCTGGGCAGAGCGGTACAGGCTGGGTGTATGGGGATGCAGTGCCTCTTGCAGAGAGGGCCAGAGCTGGGGCGGCACAGAGAAGAGATGGGCCCAGGGCAGCCTGCCCTGCCCAACAATTGCCTGACACCATGCCAGGATGGCTGCCAGTGTGACCCAGGCTTTGTGCTCAGTGGCATGGACTGCGTGTCCCCCGTCCAGTGCGGCTGCTCCATGGGGAGCAGGTACCACCCGGCCGGGGAGGCCTTCTGGGCTGGGGAGCACTGTAAGAAATTCTGCCACCGTGAGGCTTCCACCCACACTATACACCGCTCCCCGTCCTCCTGTGGGCCGGGGCAGAGATTTGGGACCCTCAGGGGCATCTTTGGGTGCCACCCACTCTCCCCTGGCATTTATCAAGCAACCATGCACTCACATGTCACCTCCTTTGACCAGAAGACTGTTGAGTTTCCAGGCACTTGTGCTTCTGTTTTTACCAAGTCCTGTGGCTCCTCCAGCTCATTGCCCCATTTCAACTGGGGAAGGAGAACAAGTCCAGCAGGCCCATTGTGTTCATTTAAAAGATGTAGGTTCATGGGACCCAGGTTTGCCTGAAGAGAGAGCCCTGACCTGATGAGGTAAGCACTCATTGGCATCTAGGGACTCTTGAACTGATTGAAGCTAAGAGAAATACATTGGCTCAAAACTAAGTAAAAATCATGTGATAGCCTAGTGAAAGTGTAGAGATTCTGGGTCCACAGAAGTTCTCTATATACCACTTTGGCTGTTTTGGTTACAGAAAGCCTCATAAAAAGTAACTCAAACCAGTCACAGATTGTGTTTTACGACTTTTTAGATGAATTATATAACTGAAAATTCCAGAGGGAGATCAGGCATGGTTTGATCAGGGTGCTAACTCAGTTTCTCAGCATTTCTCTTGATCTGTGGTTCTCTATAGCATTAACTTTGTCCTCAGGCTGGCTTTTCTTGTGATGGCAAAATAACTGCCAATTTTCCAGTCCTTAAATGTGTATTCCCCATTGTTCAAAACCCAAATCTTTTCTTACCCCAAGTAAGCAGCAAAAATTCCAATGCTTCACTTTAATTAAACCCCACTGAGCCAATCACTGTGGCCCAGAAGTTTTCTTAAGCCTATCTAATCCTCTCCTCAGGAGTTGTAGGTGGGAGAGATCCTGCCCCACCTCGCACCTCTGGCAGCCACTTCTTGCAGGGAGAGAGGGCAAAATAGGAACCCACCCCAGTGTCCTTAAGTCCCCCCCAAACCAGTATTTCATCTTAACAATCTTCAAAGAGTGTAAATGGCCTGGCTCTGAGACCTGAAACTTTTGTCTAGAACCCACAGGGGTGGATGTGTTTTCTACGCCAGAGGGCCCCTGCCTACAAGAGTTCCATTGTCGGCTATTGGAAAACACACAGCCACACCCCTCCCACTCCACCCCCTTCCAGGAAGGGAACCAGCTTTCAGAATTAGTCATGCTGTCAGCGTCCCACACAACGAGCCCATTGACTCCAAAGGGCAGCCCAGCAGATGGACTGCTGATATTATCCCAGTGGTACATATGGGGAAACTGAGGCCCAGGAAGGGAGACTTGCTTGCCTAACATCACACAAGGAGAAAATGGCGGTGCTAGGATTTGAACCCAGGCTGTCAGGCTCTGAGCCCTTCCCTCTTGTCTGTGGGCCTACTGTGTGCTCCCAAAGCTGTGGCCAAATTAAGGAGGTGGCATGCCTGATTCATCTGTGGTGGGGCCTGGGACGTATAGTAACTCTCAAGAATGGTGTTCGTTAGTCCAGGCACAGTGGCTCACGCCTGTAATTCTAGCACTTTGGGAGGCCGAGGTGAATGGATCACCCGAGGTCAGGAGTTCGAGACCAGCCTGGCCACATGGAGAAACCCCCGTCTCTACTAAAAATACAAAAAAAATTTGCACTTTAGGAGGCCAAGGTGGGCAGATCACCTGCAGTCAGGAGTTCGAGACCAGCCTGACCAACATGGCAAAAGCCCGTCTCTACTAAAAATACAAAATTAACCGAGCGTTGTAGTGCATACCTGTAATCCCAGCTACTCGGGCGACTGAGGCAGGAGAATCGCTTGAACCTGGGAGGCAGAGATTGCAGTGAGCCGAGATCATGCCATTGCACTCCAGCCTGGGCAACAAGAACGAAATTCTGTCTTAAAAAAAAAAAAAAAAAGATTGGCGTTCATTCATCTACTCATTAAATACTTCCTGGGCACCTACTATGTGCCAGACCCTGGGCTCAGTGCTGGGGAAATAGTAGTGGGTGGAACGGTCGAGATCTCTCCATTGTGGAGCTGAGATCCCAGAGGAGAGAGAGACAATAGGCCTGACCAGTAAGTGTGAATTATATAGTTTGCCAGGAGGCCGTATGCATTCGTGCGAGGGAAGAAAATACAGAACGGGATGGGGAGGGGCGGTGGTGGCTTCCAGATGGAAAAGATGGTTTTAAACTGAGAAGCCAAGGAAAGCCTCCTTGAGAAGGTGATATTTGAGCAGAACCCGAAGAAAGAGGAGGAGAGAGGGGCCCGTGAGCACATCTGGGGAGTGAGTGAGTCCTACAGGGGCTGGATGGGGCTTGGTGCGTTGGAGGAGCCACAGGGAGGCTGGTGTGGCTGGAGCTGAGTGAGGGGCTGGGGAGAAGAGATGATGAGGTCAGAGAGGTGACGGGGACCAGATGGAGGGGGACTTATGGGGCTAGTGAGGACTTTGCTTTTGCGTGGAGCGAGGTGCGCCCAGGACAGGGCTCTGAGCCAGGTGGGTCCTGACGTGACTCAAGTGGTCCCAGGCTCCCTCTGGCTGCAGGTGGGAAGAGACTGCGACGGGGCAGGGACCAGAGCAGGGAGGCCAGGGAGGAGGCTCTGGGATGTCCAAGCTGGAGGGGACAAAGGCTGGGCCAGGGTAAGGGCAGTGGGAGGGGAGAAGTGGATGGTTCTGGAAATATTCTCTGGGGTCTTATCCCCTCTTCAAACCATGCTGACTGTTTCTGGGGCCCTCAAGTTTACGTGGGTCCCTGGGTTTTGTTGTTGCTGTTCTTTTGTTTGATTTTTGGTTTTTTTGAGATGGAGTCTTGCTCTTTCGCCCAGGCTGGAGTGCGGTGGCGTGATCTCAGCTCACTGCAACCTCTGCCTCCCAGGTTCAAGCTATTCTCCTTCCTCAGCCTCCAGAGTAGCTGAGATTACAGGTGTCCACCACCGTGCCTGGCTAATTTTTATATTTTTAGTAGAGATGGGGGTTTCACCATGGTTTTCCGGCTGGTCTCGAACTCCTGACCTCGTGATCTGCCCGCCTCAGCCTCCCAAAGTGCTGGGACCTACAGGCGTGAGCCACCACGCCCGGCCGCCCCTGTTGTTTTTTAGCGCTCCCTGCGCTCCCCGCAGTCACACAGGGTGTGTGTGCAGCCAGACGTGGGTTGGAATCCTGACTGCCCCTTAACTAACTGGGTGACTTTCCGCTAAGCAGCTAAGCCCAGGTGCCGCAGTTTCCCCAAGTGGAAGAATAACTCCCCGCAGGCAGTTAAGTCCTGCAGCCACAAGCGCTAGGATTGTTGGTTGAGAATAGACACGGTCAGCAATTGTAGGTAAATGACTCAGGCCCGAGCAGGGGTGTGGCGCTGCCGCAGGCTGAGTGCGGCACTGCCTTCTTGGATACCAGGGTGCAGGGGGAAGGGGTTGTGGAGATGGGCCCCGGCTGCCAGCAGGCTGCTGGGTCAGTGCCTCCCTGCAGCCGAGGGTGCCAGCCAGGCTCTTAGAACTGCAGACTCATGGTCCTGCCTCTGCAGCCAGGAGGGAGCCTTCCAGCCCCAGCACCAGCCTCAGAGCCTTGGGGCTCCCACTGTGCGGGGGGTGGTGAGGGGACGGGGCTGGGTGGCCAGGAGGGGTTAAGTCACCCATAGCCAGGAAGGGGCAGAGCTGGGCCCCACGGGGCTGTGGGTGGTGAACTGATCCAGGAGGAAGGAGAAGGAAGACGTTGTGGGAGGACCAACAAAAACACAGGCAAAGGAAAAATATGTAGAAAATATATAGACAGTAAAAGGAAAAATATATAGAGATAAAATATTTACTATATAATCTGTAGTAATATACATAAAGATATGGTTTCTTAAGTTCATTTAAATTCTGTTTCCTTAACTGTTAGTTTACGTGGTTCTAAATTTACATTTACTTCCACTTTTTCGGTGTTGTTTTTTATCTTGTGATTTATTTCTTTTTGTTAACTTTAATATTATAGTTTTAAGGGCTGGGCGCGATGGCTCACGCTTATAATCCCAGCACTTTGGGAGGCCCAGGTGGGCGGATCACTTGAGGTCAGGAGTTCAAGACTAGCCTGGCCAACATGGTGAAACCCCATCTCTATTAAAAATTACAAAAAATTAGCCGGGTGTGGTGGCGGGTGCCTGTAATCCCAGCTACTCGGAGGCTGAGACAGGAGAATTACTTGAACCCGGGAGGCGGAGGTTGCACACTGAGCCAAGATCTCACCACTGCACTCCGGCTTGGGTGACAGAACGAGACACTGTCTTGTAAAAATATATTTGTTAATTGATTTTTCCACCAACTTTGGAGATTTTCAACTATAGAAAAGTCATGTAACCCGTACAATCCACTCAAATACCCTTCACATAGCTTCCTCAATTCTTAATATTTTGCCTGATTCTCTTTATCTCCATGTAATTATATCCATGTAATTTTTTTCTGAGTTTCTGTGTCTCAGAAATCTTTTCCTGCCCTATTTACTTGTCCAGGCATTTTCAAAAGACTCAGTCTTCTCTGTTGTTGGTTGAACAATAAATAAACATTTAGCCTTTTTCTGGAGGGAGATCTCAAAACAGGACAGAGCTCTTCCTGAATCCTTCAGGCGGATGCGCCCTCTCTTCCTGGTCTGGGGGGGACAGTCCTGGGGCCTTTGCTGCGTAAACCACGCCCCGAGGCACCCCAGGAGCTGCATCTGTCAGGTCTGTGCTGTAATCATGGCCTTGTAGGTGGAAGGCAGGTCTGAGATGGGAGGTGAGTGGAGCAGGTCTGGGCCGGATCAACCGCAAGCCCCCCTCTCCCTCCCTCCCTCCCTCTCTCCCTCCCTCCCTCCCTCCCATGAAGCCTCAAACCAGGCAGAGCTAGGGCCTGAGTCACCCCAGGGAGACAGATCTGCCACCTCAGGAATGGCTTCCAGGTGGGAATGGGGGTCCTTTTAGTCTAGACCTTTCCAGAGATGCTGGAAACACAGCTAGTTACGTTGAAATGTCCTGCTGTTTAAATGTTAACAATTATTAATGTTTGCAGCGCTTTGTAAACTAAAGGAAAGGTACAATACTTGCGTTCTACCCTGGGGCCACCAGTTTACAATCCTTCTGTTAGGGACTGAGTCAGGCTGGGAGGGAGCTGCAGGGCTCCCACTTGAACCAGAAGTCTGTGTCCCAGATGTCTAGCACCTAATGTGTTCCCTGCCCTCTCCTGCTTCCCTGTAGTTCCTGCCCACACCCAGGAACCCCAGCCATTTGCCCAAGCTCCCCCACCCCCCCACCCTGCCCCTACATCCCACATGATGGGGAAGCTGGCCAAGAAATTCATTCCTCCACGCCCCCTGCCCCCATCAGCACCGCCACCTCAGCTCCTGCAAGGCCTCCATGGATAGGGGGTGGCGGGGGAGAAAGCCTTTCTTTTATAATTATTTTAAATGTACTTTTATTTTTATTTTTTTAGAGACAAGTTCTCCCTATGTTGCCCAGGCTGGTCTTGAACTCCTGGACTCAAAGGATCCTCCAGCCTCGGCCCCCCAAAGTGCTGGGATTACAGGCGTGAGCCACTGTGCCCAGCCTGGTAATTAACAGATATTTCATAAGCACCCACTATGCACCAGGCCCTGTTCTATAATTCAGATGAAACTCTGTGAGAGGAGCTGATGTGCTGGCAGGGGAGGCAGATAGCACCACTAAAAAAAAAAAAAAGCAAACAGAAGTTTCCTAGAATATGCTTTGAAGAGAGTTAAGTCACAAGGTCATAGAGAGGTCAGGGGGTAGGTGCGATGGTGGTCGGGGAAGGCCACTTGAGCGTCATGTCTTTGAGCTGTCCAGATGTGGGAGAAAAGAGCCAGGCAAGGGATTAGCCATTGCAAGGGCTCTTGGCCAGAAACACGCCTGGAGTGATCCAGGAACGGCAAGGAGGCCCAGGTGGCCGGAGCAGAGTGAGTGACAACAGGGGTTGGGTGGGGGCCCTGAACCTCCTGAGTTTGCCTAGTCCCTAAGAGGGGACTCCAACTGGTGGCCCCAGGGCCTTATCCAACCACTGGATATTTTTCATTCTGTCTACAAAGCGTTAAGTGATTTGTTTTTCTAAGACCAGCCGAACGAGCACAAAAGAACCAGCGGGTAGGCAAGTGTAGGAGCAAAACTGCAAGTTTATTTTTGGTAACCTAAGGTGTGGGGAAGAGGTCTGTCGGCCTCCGGCAAAGAAGGCCGGCAGAGTCCCCCGGTGGGGCTCTCGGACGGAGTTCCTGCAGTCCCGACACCCCGACAGGAGTGGGGCTGGGAAGTCCACGTGGGACCCTGTCCAAGAGCGGCTTTTCTAGGAGTGGGAGGGCAATAGGCAGGGCATGGGCGTGGGGCGGGGGGGGGGCGTTCCGCAGGTGCGACCAGGTAAATCTTGGTCTCTTCGGATTGACGTCACCTGGCGCATGCCCAGTTGATCTGCACCTTCCTGGGCGCCGGCTGCATTTTCACGGGCGGGAAGAGTTGGTGGTGAAGAAGAACCCGGAAGTGTGCCATCCTGCCTCTGTTCGTCCAAACATTAAGAAAACGAAGTTACCAACATTTAAAAATCAGGGCCGGGTGCAGTGGCTTGTACCTGTAAGCCCTGCACTTTGGGAAGCCAAGGTGGGAGGATCACTTGAGATCAGGAGTTCAAGACCAGGCTGGGCAACATAGCGAGATCCCCGTCTCTAAAAAAAATTTAAAAATTAGCCATGAGTGGTGATGTGCATTTGTAGTCCCAGCTGCAGGGGAGGTTGAGGTGGGAGGATCATTTAAGCCCAGGAGTTGGAGGCTGCAGTGAGCCATAATTGCACCACTATATTCCAGCTTGGGCAACAGAGCAAGAACTCACCTCTTAAAAGAAAAAAATAATCAGGGGCCAGGCGTGGTGGCTCACGTCTGTAATCTCAGCACTTTGGGAGGCTGAGGCAGGCGGATCACTTGAGGTCAGGAGTTGGAGACCAGCCTGGCCAACATGGTGAAACCCCATCTCTACTAAAATACAAAAACACACCTGTAATCCCACCTACTCGGGAGGCTGAGGCACAAGAATTACTTGAACCCAGAAGGCGGAGGTTGCAGTGAACAGAGATTGTGCCACTGCACTCCAGCCTGGGCGACACGAGCAAAATTCCATCTCAAAAAAAAAAAAAAATAGGAGATTTCATCATAAAAATCTCCATTTCCAGCTTCTGTTGATGAGTGATGAGGTCAGAGCAGCACAGAGGCAGATGTCAGGGAGCCTGTGGACTCTTGGCCACTGTGTCACCTCACGTGGCTCCTGGAAGCCAGGCGGACAGCGATACGTCCACAGCCACACCATCTCCATGGTGGCAGGACAGGGCTACCTGCCAGCACCCTCTCTTCTCCCACAGATGCTGAGACCACAACGCTGTTCCACAAAGCCTCAGGAAGCCGCATCGCCCTGTCCACCGACCTCTCTGACCCCATCTTGCCCAGGAAGCGGGACCTAGGCATACCACTGTGACCACACCTCCCAGCCAGTCAGCCTGACCACTCAGGCTCTACCTGCAAAGGCAGGACCCTAGCCAACCAGCACCCGTCTCATAGCTGGGGGTGCCTCCAGGCTGCCCTCTCTAGGGCCAGGAGCCTGCAGAAACACTCCCAGCCTTAAATAAAGAACAATGAAATTATTGAAACAAAATCAATAAAAGTTTGAAGCCGGGATGGTATAACATGCTCTGGCTTTGATTCTGTGCTTTAATTCAGCGTTCCTGAAAACCTTGTGGTGTTCAGAAACTATCTGTAGGTTTGGTTTTTTTTTCATTTTGTAAGAATTCCCAGGATATGGAGAAATCACAGCCACTCACAGCCTCAACAGGTTCTTTGGGCCCAAATGATTCCAAAAGCAAAATGAGAGAGACCTTTTCAAATACGTTTATTGTCTGTATTATATACAATATATTAATAAAACATATTACCTATGTGCATTTAAAACATCACTGAAGTCAAATTGGCCCCTAAGACTCACTCCAAAGGAGACCTGATTCCCGATAGGGTGCAAGTGACTACACAAACTCTGCTCCCCACAGCCCTTCCTAAGGGTCTCAGTGTGCTCATCACACTGGGGTCTCATAGTCCTCCTGACCATAGACCCTAAGCCCCAGCCCCAGCCCAACACACACTTGGATGCAGCATGTTCACGTCCAGCCTAGGAAGAATTTATGGTTGACCTGGGTTGGGTAACAACCGTAAACATCTGTACATCAGAATGTAAGATCATGGTGTTTAAAACTACAGAACCTTCAGAGGTTGTCAGAAAGCTCTAATTGCTGGTCTCCCAAGTTGAAACCAGTCCATAGATGTGGTTTGTTTGACCTACAATTTTTTCTAAAAAAATCTGAATCAAAGTTTTTAAATTAAACCTCTTTAAGGTAGTATATTTTCAGGATGCAAAATTCAAAAAATATAAGAGGGCACGTGATGATGAGTGCGTCTCACTTCCACCCCATCCTCCAGCCTCCCAGTTTCCCTCTACAGAAGCACCCATGGATGCCAATCTCCAAAAATATTTTATTCATTACAAGTATATGCATATGCATTATTTTACCGCTCACAAATGGTAGCATGCTCCACGGTTTTCCTACACCTTGTTTTTTTTCCGCTTAGCAAGCTGTCTGGGAAATACCTCTGTATCTATCCACGGGCAGGGGTGTTCCTCCAGGATTTTTAGGCAACAGTTTTCCAGTTCAGCCCGTTCCGGTGAAGGGCAGAGCATCCATCCCCCGCCCTTCCCAGCCACCCTGCACACACCCTCACTTGCTCTCTGATGCCTGCAGTTCCCAGGCTTCCCAGCAGAGGGAGACACCATTCCACTCCCAAGACCACCAAGGGGTCGTCCCAGACACAACCAAGCTTGAAGGGTCTGGGGAAGAGATGCTATCTACACAGACACAAAGACCCCCTTAGCTAGACTGAGTTAGCCTCCGG
Organism: Piliocolobus tephrosceles; assembly: GCF_002776525.5. NCBI lineage: Eukaryota > Metazoa > Chordata > Mammalia > Primates > Cercopithecidae > Piliocolobus > Piliocolobus tephrosceles. The sequence continues at coordinate 22,275,707 of NC_045454.1, read as the reverse complement.
GCCTCCCCTTGCTGTTTCTATCTCCTCCTAGGCCTCTTACTTGGAGCCCTACCCCGAACACCACCCCCCGCCCCCGCACCGCACCCTCCCCGCCCCGCTTTCTTATGGGAACTGGCCCCGCCTTAACAGGGGTAGCAGGGAGCCTTGTCCTTGTCTAGGGCCTGGGTTTGACAACTTGCCCCAGGGAACCACATAGTGAAAGGGTGTAGCGCTGGGCGAGCATTCCCCGCCCCCATCCCTCAGCGATGACAAGTGGGGGGTCCTTCTCTCTGCCCCCAGCAGGCCAGTTTCCGGCAGAGCCTTGACCTAAACCCGCTTTTCCTGTCCTGTGCTCCACACTCCCAGCAGCTGCTTCTCCCTGGCCTGGCCCTGCAGCCCTCCTCCCTGCCCCCACGATGGTGTTGGGGTCGCCCGGAGTCCAGCTGGTGTCCAGGGCAGAGCTACCCCTTTCCTGGCCCTACCCCTCCCCGTGACCCCAATCCTCCGCCAACCGCTCAAAGGATCCTTGTTCTCCATCCAGCCCCCAGACAAAAGTCCCTCTGTCTAAGAAGGCGGAATTGAGGGGAGGGGGCACCCCCAACTGGGACCATGGGGGAGCCTGCACAGACCCCATCCGGAAGGAATGCCTGGAGGAGGAGGAGCAGGAGATGGGGGAGGAAAAGGGGAGGGAGCCTTGTACAATGCAGGGGGCCTTATCTGGACTAGGAGGCAGCCGCCCCCACCAGCGCCCACTCTGTAGACCCGGGCATCTGGCTCTCAGCACCCACGGAAAGAGCTTGCCTAGGAAACTCCAGCCTGGTGCCTGGGAGCCAGTTCTCATTCTCCCCAGGGCAGGGAGCAGGTTATGACCAGGACTAAGGCCCCAGAGTCCCCACCCTGACCCCTCCCTGCTGCTCCAGCCACCACTCCCTCATATCTACCCCTGCCCCATCTCCTGACTTTGGTCATGCCAGCGTCTTCTGATAACCCTGAAATTGTACCTGCAGCAAGCTGTGGCCTGGAAGGGGACTTTAAGTCCCCCACAATTGCCAGCAATCCTTCCGCCAGGCAAAACACATCATCTAAGGGAAAGAAGTCAGGTCGGAACACCAACACATCACTTCCCTGCATGGCCCTGCAGGCTCTGCCGTTTAAAGACCCCAGAACCTTCCCCATTCAGGGTCCTCTCCTGGGCACAGACGATTGGAGAGAGCTCCTCTCTTAATTCCAGGGACCGCGTTCCAGCCCATCCAATTCTCTGTCTCACCTGAGGCTGCTGTGGCCCTGGTGACCCCAGGGAGCAACGTGCTGCCCATGGCTGGGGAGGGGGTGAAGCTGTCTCTTTAAGCGCAGGAACGGAGCCCCTGGGCCTTAGGGCATCTGACTTGTTTTCTACCTGCCCAGGTTTGCTTAGGGCGTGGCAGCTTCGGATAAAGGCAGGACTCCGCCTCGCAGCCCCGATTTCTCCCGGAACCTGTGCTCAGCCTGGTGAACCGCACAGGTGAGCAGCTGGGGCCCCCTTCCTCCAAGCCCTCCTTGGCTCTGCCCCTAAATGAGGGAGTATCTGCCGGCCCACTGACCCTGCCACATAGAAGCTCTGCTGTTAAAGAGCCTAAAATCTTTTGAAATGTTTTTCTGGAGCTAGGAGGTAGGAGAAAGTCCCTTCCCCTAATGTCCCTTTCCCCACCATTCTCCTCTCAGGGACTGGTTGGGCTGGCTGGGGTGAGGGCAGGACCGGTAAGTGTGGTTGGGGTGTCCGGGAAGACTGATGTCTGCATGGATTAGGGGTATCTGGGTTGGAGATATCTGGGTGGAAGAGAGGGAGGTGCCTGGGTAGGTAGGGGTATCTAAGTGGACCAGGAGTGCGTAGATGGACTGTGGACATCTATGTGGTTGAGGAGTGCTAGGTGCACTCGGGGTGTCCAGGCACTGAGGGATGTGGATTCTGGAGACCTCCAGGAAAAGAGAACAGTGCTGTTGGGGGAAGGTTGTAAATGTGGAGTTGCTTGGGAGATTTCAGGAGCACAGAGAACATGAGACATTTCTCCTACGGTATGGAGGAATAGAGGGGATAGCAGAGGGCAGGTGGGGCAAACGGTCCTCAGGCCGGCCTTGGGACCTCGTGGCCAGGAAGGATCAGGGCAGGTAGACAGAGCATCAGCTGCAGGGCTGCCTTCCTCTCTAACCTGCCCACCAACCACACTGGTTTGGGAGCAGTCCAGGGCCTCTTCAGCAACAGCCTGAATGGGGACTGTGAGGGCAGACCCAGCTCCCGGCTCCCTGCAGCCTCCAGAAACGTGGGGCTGGACATTGTTTTGCAGAAGCTGGGGCTGGGGCAAGGCGAATACCATCTGTTAGTCTTGGCTGGATGACATCATGGGAAGGGGGAATAGTGGGGCCTTGCAGGCCAGAGGTGGCTTGGAGGAGCCCCTGGAAAGAGGCTTAAGAGGTGAGACTCAACAGCCACGGTGACAGAGCATAGGGCTTTAAGATGAATTTGCAGGGGTTACAGGATTATAACTGCAATGTGTGCTAATAATAGTGCCCCCTACATTAAGCTGCAGAGATTGAGCGAATAAGTGGGAAGCTAAGAAAATGCCCCCGTGGGGTAGACACTCAATAAGCATCTGCTGCTATTACCAGTACTCATATGGTTATGGGTGACAGCTTCAGATCACAGGCAGCCCACCTACAACCTGTGCCCCTATCCACCATGCCATCCTGCCCACCCACACCAGCTCCCCCAACCCCAACGCTTTTGGGGATCCTAAACACTTCCTGGGTCTCAGTAATGCTCCCCAAAGTCTCAGGCTTTCTTCCCACAAAAAAAAAAAAAAAAAAAAAAGGAAAAGAAATGGATGCTCAAACTGAAATTGTGAGTTCAGCATGTAGAATTAACTGGGAAGCTGAGAGGATTCCCAGGCCCTGGGGTGCGTAGGCAGAGGGAGGAGTCTGTGCCAACCTGCAGGGACCACCCGCACCGTGGGTTGTGGGCACCACCCTCTCTCAGCATTTTTGCTGTCCATGAAATTGCTCGGGGGTTGAGTGAGTGAGAACACAGCAAGGTCAGGTGCACCCCAGGGCAAGGTGGAGGAAGTACCAGCTCTCGCTATCAAAATTATAACTAGACCAGGCGCGGTGGCTCACACCTGTAATCCCAGGACTTAGGGAGGCCCGGGTGGGTGGATCAGCTGAGGTCAGGACTTCGAGACCAACCTGGCCAACATGGTGAAATCCTGTCTCTACCAAAAATACAAACATTAGCCGAGCATGGTGGCACACGTCTGTAGTCTCAGCTACTCGGGAGGCTGAGGCAGGAGAATCACTTGAACCCAGGAGACAGAAGTTGCAGTGAGCTGAGATTGTGCCATTGCACTCTAGCCTGGGCGACAGAGTGAAACTCCGCCTCAAAACAAAGAGAAAAAATAAAAACAATTATGATAACTATGCACTCAGCATTTGGGCAGGAACAGGGCAGGGGAGGGCATGCTTGGAGGCCCAGGCTTGGTGCAGCCTTGCAGCCTGGGAGGGCAGGACTGATGCCAGGTCAGGAAGGAGAGAAAAGTTCCTTATGCTGAGCAGGTCTACCTGGGAAAGAAAGTGCTCTGCGGGGCCTAGCGTAGGGTCAGGGGCTGGGCTGGGGACTCAGGCTAGGCAGGGCCAGGGCTGGGACCAGGAAGGGCATGGGTGAGGGATGAGGGGCGGGAGGTTCTGGGGAACAGAGATGGAGCTAGGGCTGCAGCCAGGCTGAGTTTGTCCCCCTCTACCCCCAGTCCCAGCCTCAAGTCAATTGCTCTACACACCCCGCCCTGAGCAGCTTGAAGAACCTGCTCAGTCCGCAGCCTGAAGTCTGCAAGTCCTGGCAGGGCCAGGCAGGCTCCGAGCCGTCTACGGAGACACTCCCGGGAAGCGGGCCTCCTGCCACCTGGCTCCCAACACCTGGCTTCCCCAAACACCCCAAGGCTCTGACAGTCCTTAGTTAGGAGCAGCTGCTGGGGAGCCAGGCCTGGCTTAAATCCTGCTTCCTGGCTAGGGCACCTAGTTTCGCCTCCCAGAGCCTCAGTTTCCCCATCTGTCCAATGAGGACAACAGCGGGCAGTGGTGCCCTCATTTGGTTGCGGGGCGATTCACAGAAAGCCTGAAGTCCATGTCCAGTGAGTTATTATGGCTCCTCCCGCGTCAGGCCCGAGTTTCACCCAGTCCCCACTCCACGGCGTGGCTGCGGCTTATCTCTCAGCCCAGAGAGATGCCAGCCTTCCTGCCCTGGGTGAACTGTGCACCCTGCAGGGAGGAGGGTTGGGGAGCCATAGGCACAGGGCCAGCCTCCCGGTGGCTCTGCTAAGGCCGGACCTTCTGCCACCCCTCTAGGCCAGCGCTCTGACATGCAGAAGGTGACCCTGGGCCTGCTTGTGTTCCTGGCAGGTGAGTACCAATCCCCCAACTGCCTTTTTCTCTGGATCCCCTGGATGGGGGGCTCCCACGCCTCTGTCTCTCTCCTGTGCTTTTCTACTGCCCCAGGGAAGGTGGTAAATGTTAGAACAGCATCTCCTTGACGGTAAGTAAAGTCAAACTAGTGATTGCCAGGGATACACAAGAAGAGCTGGCTCGCACAGCTGGAAAGTCACCATCTTCCCCATTCTCTCGCTCGCTCTTTCTTTTTTTTTTTTGAAAGGGAGTCTCTGTCACTCAGGCTGGAGTGCAATGGTGCAATCATAGTTCACTACAGCCTTGAACTCCTGGGGTCAAGCAATTCTACTCTCTTAGCCTTACACAGCTAGAACTGTAGGCACACACCACCAAGCCCAGCTCATTTTTCAATATTTTGCAGAGACAAGGTCTCACTGTATTGCCCAAGCTGATCTCAAACTCCTGGCTGAGTTTGATCCTCCCACCTCAGCCTTCCAAAGTGCTGGGATTACAGGCACGAGCCACACTGCACTGGCTATTAAACATAAATTAAATAATGGAAAAAAACCCATAAATAACAGAAGCTAGAATACAATGAAATTACACCTTCAAAGCACTGAAAAAAGATAACTGCCCGGCCAGTTCTCTTGTAAATTTTCTAAAAACTTCAAGTAGAAGGAGGCCGGGCGCGGTGGCTCAAGCCTGTAATCCCAGCACTTAGGGAGGCCGAGGCGGGCGGATCACAAGGTCAGGAGATCAAGACCATCCTGGCTAACACGGTGAAACCCCATCTCTACTAAAAATACAAAAAACT
>NC_045454.1:22215692-22270107 GCF_002776525.5 Piliocolobus tephrosceles | reverse complement strand
TCAAGTAGAAGGCTCGGCTCGGTGCAACTGCATCTTTAACTTCCAAACACTTTTCCCCTTTTTTCTTTCTTTCTTTCTTTTTTTTTTTTTTTTGAGACAAGAGTCTCGCTCTGTTGCCCAGGCTGGAGTGCAGTGGCATGAACTCAGCTTACTGCAACCTCCACCTCCCAGGTTCAAGTGATTCTCCTGCCTCAGCCTCCCAAGTAGTTGGGATTACAGGCATGTGCCACCATGCCTGGCTAACTTTTATATTTTTAGAAGAGACAAGGTTTCACCATATTGGCCAGGCTGGTCTCGAACTCCTGACCTCAAGTGATCCTCCTGCCTCGGCCTCCCAAAGTGTTGGGATTACAGGCCTAAGCCACTGCGCCCAGTCCCCTTTTTACTTTTTCACTGCAGCCTTGACCTCCCAGGCTCAAGGAATCCTTCCACGTCACACTTTTTATCCATTACATCGGGCAAGACTAGTATTCCCTGCAGGGTAGTGATCTAAAATTAAATTTTCAATAAAGTCTAATTAAGTGTATAATAGTGAGTCATTTTCAATGATGTGCAAACACCAGACCACGTGGGTGTGGACATGGTGGAAGCGGGAGGATGGGCTTTGAGCATGATGGGACTTGGGGAAACAGGAATCTGGGAACTGAAACCATCTGTCATCTTGACCAGGAAAGTCCCCTGCTGCTGCAGAAGGCATGGATTAACCACGTGTCTGGAAACACGAGACCAAACAGTGGCCAAAACCCTCCTAGATTAGAACCAATTTCAGGTGGCAGAATGCTGGCGTGACTCGGAGGTGTGGGGCTGAGTGGGCGAGTTCACATTTCCATGATGGAATACGAGGGGATGAGGCGGCTGCTCAGTGACAGGACCCCTGTCCCTCAGGGGACCCTTTCCCAAGGCCCCTGAAACTCCACGGGCCCTGCCCAAGGGCTTGGCTGAGGCCAGCATCGCTATCTCCCCTCCTTCCCCTCTTCTCCCACCAGGCTTGCCTGTCCTGGACGCCAACGACCCAGAAGGTGAGTCAGACTGGACTCTTTCACCTGTCCCACTCCCAAATTCTCCCCTGGGTGGGAGCGGGGCCTGCATCCTGGCTGTAATCCTGGATTCATGATGTTTTTTCTTTCCTTGCAGATAAAAACAGTCCTTTCTACTATGGTGAGAGCCTGTGCCCCCATTCCCCTCCCCACAACCCCGCATACTGCTTGGGGCCAAGGGTTCCCACACAGGATTGGGTGAGGGTATGATGTGAGCGTCACAGGACAAAGATAGGAAGGACTAAGATGGGAGCACTGAAGAGTCCACACAGCGGATTAAAGGAACTAGAGGCAGCAACCTGGCCTTTGGGAAGGTTCTATTCCAGCAAGGTAGTTAGACACACGCAGGAGGCGAGGACAGTTTGCAGGAAGCCATTGTTTGGTTCAAATCAACTGCTAGGAGAAGTGTTGACTTGAGAAAACTTCCTGGAGGCGGTGAGCTGGTCGGTCAAAACCCTCATCTGGCCTCCAGGTTCCGATGACCTGCTCCCTACTCCCTGCTCTGCCCTCACCTCCTCCACACTCCTCACTCCTGCTCCAAGCCTCTCAGACACCGCAGGCATACTGCCAGCCTCAGACCTCTGCACTTGCTGCTGGTTCCTCTGCCTGGAACACTTCCTTCCATAGAACCCCATGGCTCCCTCCCTTCCCTCTGCTCAAATGCAGCCCCCTAAGAGGCCTTCTCTGACAACTCCCTCTAAAAGAGCTGCCCTCTGACTTTTTTTTTAGAGACAGGTCTCACACTGTTGCCCATAGCTCACTGCAGCCTCAAAGTCCTGGGCTCAAGCGATCCTCCTGCCTCAGTCTCCTGAATAGCTGGGACCGCAGGCATGCACCACCATACCTGGCTAATTTTTGTATACTTTGTAGAGATGGGGTCTCACTATGTTGCTCAGGCTGGTCTAGAATTCCTAAACTCCTGAAGTCCCAAAGCTCTGGGATTATATTAGGTTGGTTCAAAAGTAATTGTGGTTTTTGCAACCGCTTTTAATGGCAAAAATGCCTTTTTGTTTTTTTTTTTTTGAGGCAGAATTTTGCTCTTTCACCCAGAGTGTGACTGGCTGGAGTGCAATGGCGCAATCTTGGCAGTCTTGGCTCACTGCAACCTCCGCCTCCCGGGTTCATGATTCTCCTGCCTCAGCCTGCCGAGTAACTGAGATTACGGGCGCCTGCCACCACGCCTGGCTAATTTTTGTATTTTTAGTGGAGACCGGGTTTCACCATGTTGGCCAGGCTGGTCTGGAACTCCTGATCCCAGGTGATCTGCCCATCTCGGCCTCCCAAAGTTCTGGGATATCAGGCGTGAGCCACTGTGCCTAGCCAAAAACGCAATTACTTTTGCACCAACCTAATAGGTGTCAGCCACTATGCCCAGCCTGCCCTCTGACTTTCCCTCTCCCACCCTGCTTATTTTTCTTCAGACCGCTTATCTCTGCCTGACCCTGCATGACAGATCTTGTTTGCTGGTGTGTGAACTAGAATGTGAGCACTTGGGAGTTTGTCTGTTTTCTTACGGCGGTGTCCCCGGCACCCTGTGCATCCTAGATGCTCCATATGTATTTGTCAAGAGGATGGGGGGATGGATGGAGAGGACATAGCCTGGCACTGAGGTCCCCTCCACTTTCCTCCTAGACTGGCACAGCCTCCAGGTTGGCGGGCTCATCTGCGCTGGGATTCTGTGCGCCATGGGCATCATCATTGCCATGAGTGAGTGAAGGAGCTGGGGGGAGCAGGCAGGCCGGGGCTGGGGCTCCCCTCCCCTGACCACTCAGCTCTCCCCAACAGGTGGAAAATGCAAATGTAAGTTCGGCCACAAGCCCAGGTAAGATACTGTTCCGGCATGCCCGCCTCAGGCTGGCTGGATGCTTTTCAGGGTGAAAGGGCTAACTCTCCCAGCAGGAGAGGCCTCCGGGCTCTGCCCTGCAGAGTTCCTGCTGCTAAAATTTCCAGGTTCATTGTTTCTAGCTGGTAATCCCCAGAGGGCCCCAAGTCCTGAAATGCTTTGGCCCCTGGGATTGCACAAACCCCCAAGTGGAAAAGCAGCCAGGAAGACATGCCTGGGCAGGCTAAGAACCCTCTACCGGGAGGGAGAGGGCAAATGGGGGTGGATGCGGATCTCACCACTTTTGTCTCCTTAGTCACCATCCAGGGGAGACTCCACCTCTCATCACCCCAGGTAAAGATGGGGCAGCATGGGGCTGAGGGGAACACGGAAGTGGTGTGTGTGTGTGTGCGCGCATGCACATGCACACTGGAAAGAAAACTCAATCCACCCTCACAAACGGACCCCGTCACCTCCCCCAGGCTCAGCCCATAACTGATGAAGACAAACCAGCTGAAATTGGGTGGAGGACCGTTCTCTGTCCCCAGGTCCTGTCTCTGCACAGAAACTTGAACTCCAGGATGGAATTCTCCCACCTCTGCTGGGACTCCCTTGCACTGCAGGGCCTCATCTCACCTCCCGCAGGAGGGTCTCTTTGTTCAATTTTGTTTTTTTTTTTTTTTTATCTAAAATGATTGTGCCTCTGCCCAAGCAGCCTGGAGACTTCCTATGTGTACACTGGGGTGGGGCTTGGGGCACCATGAGAAGGTCGGCGTGTCCTGGAGGCTGACACAGAGGCTGGCACTGAGCCTGCTTGTTGGGAAAAGCCCTCAGGCCTGTTCCCTTGTGGCTTGGGGCATGGCACAGGCCCGCCCTCTGCCTCCTCAGCCATGGGAACCTTATATGCAATTTGGGATTTACTAGTAGCCAAAGGAATGCGAGAGCTCTAACCAGATGGAACACTGGAACATTCCAGTGGACCCTGGACCATTCCAGGAAAACTGGAATATAGGATCGTCCTACCATGATGCAAGTGTTCAGACAGTTTATAACAGTGAGACTCCTGTGACCCTTTCATTCACCCCCCAGACCTCAGTTTATTCCAAGATCTTTCCAAATACCCAAATGTCCCTGCAAGCCCGTTAAATAATTCCCTATGCTACCCTTAATGACATACAATGACCACATAGTGTGAGAATTTCCAACAAGCCTCAAACTCCCTTGAGCCTCCCCAAAACTTAATAAGGCATCCAAAATGTTCCCGTGAACTACCCCACAAAATGCCTAAAACTCAAAACACCCAAAAATATCTCCCCCAATGTCCTGAAACATGAACCCAAATAGAGACCCACAATAAACTCGTGACTTGTCCCCTCATCATGCCGTTTTATCCCTCAAACATCCCCTGAGTCCCTCGATAACCACCAGCCCACACTCAGAGACCATGAGCTGCGGAAACGCCTCCTTGGGACCTGGGCTGCTCTTAGCACTGCTCCAGGGACCCCATCCCCACCCTGTGCCGTTCACAGGACATCCTCTCCCAAGCATCCACAACACTGGGCGGGCAGGGTGCACAGCGCATTTATTGAGCTCGGACTCTTCTTGTCCTTGCCTCCGTCGCCCATCCAGGAGGGCACCGGGCTCCCCGCGACACCTCCCGCTGTCCCTCCCTGTGCCCTGCGCACGCGCAAGAGGCGCAAGAGGGACAGCGCGCCGGGCGGCCGCACGCATGCGCACAAGCAGCAAAGGGGAACCCGCCCAGGGCTGAGTTGGCTTTGAGGTTGGTGCTTTTCCAGGAAAGCGATTGGCTGCATGAAGTTTAGAATGGGAAAGGAATGCCATCGACCCCTCAGTGCTTTCAGAGGGACCAGCGGGGGTGGGAGCGGGTTGAGAGGGGGCTTCCGGAACTCATGGAGCTCTGCAGGTGATCTCCACCTCCACTCCATGCAGTGCACCAACCTGCACCCCCAGGTTGCCTTTGATGGGGAATCTGCCCCAGCCGAGACGTCCAGATGTTGCTTTAGACCTGAAGGGCAGCTCGGGAGGTCCAATAGGCTGGGACCCTCTGTCACCCCATGGGTGCAGATCCTTTAAGAAGTGGGCTTAAGGCCTAGACGTGCGGCTGATGAACGTGGCCCATGGTCAGCAGCTCACAGGCGGCCGTCACCCCAAGTGGGGCCAGGAGCCAGACAAGGGGCTGTCCCGGGGCCCCAGCCATGCCCAGAGTCCCATTGGTGGTGTCAGGCACTGAGGTCAATCTCGTGATGCTGGTAGATCTGTGTGGGGCCCTTAAAGCAAGCAGCAAAGAGGAAGCGTCTGCCGGCCATAGTGATGTGGGCGAAGGCACGGGGGGCCACCAGGGCTGGGGGCCCCAGCTCCTGCAGTGGCTCCAGCAGCCCCTTGTCAGGCTCAAGACGGAGGACCTGACTGAAGGCAAAGTCGCTGCCCAGGATGGCCAGCTGGTCCCTGGCGATGAGCAGTGGCTGGAAGACGTGGGCACCGCGCGAGGGAAGTTGCTGCAGCAGACGAAACATGGAGCGGTCCCAGCGCATGACCTGTGGGGGTGTGGCCAGTGAGGGCCTGGGGTCCCGGGTGTCTCTGGGGGCCCTGGAACAGCTTGGAAGCTGACGCTTGTCGGTCCCGAAACTCCCATAGCTTTCTTATCTTCCTAAAGGTCACCACTCAGCTGTTCGGCCACATACACAGAGTTGTTCTGAGCCCTTCTCTTGCCCTCACACCCCACGCAGAAGCACTCAGCCATGGACTCTGTCAGTTTCACCTTCTGTAGTTGTACATTTCTCCCACCACCTCTGGCCGAACTCCATCCCCTCCCAACTGGACCATCCTGGTAACCTCTTCCCTGGTCTCTAGGCTCCTCTCCCTGCTCCCCCAGTCTCTTCCTCACCCAGAGACCTTGTGAACACCTAAGTCAGATCAGGGCCCTTCCAGGCTCAGAACCCTCCCCTGCCTGCACCTCACTCCAGAAACAGTGGGCAGGGCTTAACTCCAGCATCAGCCTTGGGGGCTCAGTGTCAGGGTGGGGACAGGTGTGGCTCTGGTGAAGTCTGGAATGTATCTGAGTCACAGATCCAGCATCTGGGGGTAGAATCAGGATGTTGGGGCCAGCGTCAGTGTTGGGGACTGGGGAGTGGTTTAGGGTCAGTCAGCCTTGAGGGGGTCAGAGTCTTGGCATCGATGTGGGGTGGGGTGCTGGTTCAAAGGTCAGCATGTGAGGCTAGGTCAGAGTTTAGAGACTTAGTATGCAAGATTGGGTCGGTGCTGTAAAGCCAGCCCTCAATAAGAGTCAGCTATAGCATCAGGCCTGGCTGTGCATCCCCCGCCCCCAGGCCCAGCCTCACCATGGAGTCCCCAATGTAGCGTGTGAGGCACAGGAACACGTCCCCACCAGCCTGGAAGTGGCGTGTGGCATAGACATCCTCGGCCTCAGGGATGTCTGTGCGTCTCTCGAAACGGCCACCGGTCCAGTGGAAGAGCACGGGCCGCTGGGAAGCCGAGGCCAGCAGCAGATGGGGCCGGCCGTCCAGTTCCAGGGCCTCAGCATCCGTGTCTCTGTGCCAGGCGTGCAGACTCTGGTGCGGGTAAAAGCCGGGCCCGTCGCGGCACAGCAGCGTAGTGCTGCCTGCCTTGGAGGCGTCGGCCACCACGAAGCAGGGTTGCCCTTCCAGCCACAGGAGCTCGGCGTCATTGGGCCGCAGCAGCCGCCGCGGGGCCAGGGTCTGCGTTGGGGCCAAGCGCAGGCCGGGACTGGGCCGGGCCCACAGCTGTGAGCCCCCCCATAGGCGCGCAGCCAGCACGAAGAGGCTCGGGCCCAGCACCAGTGGCTTGCAGGACACCACGGAGGGCGCTGTGGGGAGGTGGGGAGGCAGGTCAGGCCGGCCAGGCAGGCTGCTGGACGGGCGGAAGGACGGGGAGGGGGCTCACCGGGCAGCTCTTCCTCGGGCCGAAAGCGCTGCAGGCTGTAGTCCCAGGAGAGGATCAGGCAGCGGCCGGCGAAGGGCTGTGCCAGCACAATGTGAGGCTCCCCTTGGTAGGAGAAGGGCTCTACGCTCAGGGCCGACTCCCCCACCGTCTGGAACCAGGACAGCTCTGCGGATGGAGGACAGAGTCAGGCAGGCCTCAGGACACCCAGGGTCCTCATTGCTGAGCCTCCGTTTGCCTACATCTCTGAAATGGGGGCCATTCATGTACTCCCCTCATAGGGACATAGAACTGGAATCTTGATCTGTAGATGTTTGTTTGGTTTGTTGGGGGATTGGATTTTGTTTTGTTTTGAGATAGAGTCCCACTGTGTCTCCCAGGCTGGAGTGCAGTGGCACAATCATAGCTCAGTGCAGCCTCCACCTTCCGGGCTCAAGTGATCCTCCTGCCTCAGCCTCTTGAGCTGCTGAGACTACAGGTGTGTGCTACCATGCCTGGCTAATTTTTTATTTTTTTGCAGAGATGGCGTCTTGCTATGTTGCCCAGGCTGGTCTGGAATTCCTGGGTTCAAGAGATCCTCCTACCTTGACCTCCCAAACTGATGGGATTACAGACATGAGCCACATCCACCTCCTGGGTTCAAACAATTATACTTCTTCAGCCTCCCGAATAGCTGGAATTACAGGCCCCCGCCACCATGCCCAGCTAATTTTTGTATTATTAGTAGAGACGGGGTTTCACCATGTTGGCCAGTTTTGTCTCTAACTCCTGACCTCATGATCCACCCACCTCGGCCTCCTGAAGTGCTGGGATTACAGGCGTGAGCCATTGTGCCCAGCCCATAAGCCTTATTTTCTAAGCTGTGTGGCATCACCAAATAATCCCTTAAAAAAAGCATCTCGATTACTTCATTTAACTTCACAACATCCCTATGAGGTACATTCTGTTATGATCTCCCCTTCGCAGATGAGAAAACGAAGGCTAAGTGGCACAGGCAGCCAGTTATCCAACGAAGCCCATCCTTCCCACCTTCCAGGAGAGAGGATTGGAATTGGTCACTAGGCCGCCCAGCTAGAGTCTGCATTATCCCAGGACCCCCATTCACCGCCCTCCCTGAAAGTTAGATGTGGCTGTTTTAAGACCGAGTGACCAATGGAACAAGGGCAGATGTGATGAGTGTAATGAACCACCACACCTGGAAAGAGCTTGTCCTGACTTGGTCTCCTTTCCCACCACGTGGGTGTGCCACAACCTGGTTTCCAGCATGAAAGCAAGGACGATGCCCAGGGGCTGCCCCACGCACCTGGACAGCTCACTCCAGATCCCTCTGTCCTTAATTCATGGTATTTTGAGAGTTTGTGACAACGGGTTGGCTTTCATGGTCACTGGGGCACCAAGGCTGCTCTGCCTATTAGTGGGGGAGCTGGGCAGTTGACTCCAGGCTGTAATATTTCACTTTGTGTGCCAGGCCCTGTTTCCAGGTGCCAGCGTTGAAGCAATGAACCAAACTACATACAATGCCCACCTAAAGGGCGAATTTTTTTTTTTTTTTTGGGACTTCAGTGAATGTCTGTTGCCCAGGCTGGAGTGGTGTGATCTCAGCTCACTGCAACCTCCGCCTCCCAGGTTCAAGCAATTCTCCTGCCTCAACCTCCTGAGTAGCTGGGATTACAGGTGACTGCCACCAAGCCCGGCTAGTTTTTGCATTTTTAGTAGAGACGGGGTTTCACCATGTTGGTCAGGCTGGTCTCAAACCCCTGACCTCGTGATCCACCCACCTCAGCCTCCCAAAGTGCTGGGATTACAGGCATGAGCCACTGCACCCGGTCCGGACAAATCTTTTTCAAATGGCTATCAAATCACCTCTTGCTCAAAACTCTCAGCCGAGAGTGGTGGCTCACACCTGTAATCCCCACATTTTGGGAAGCCAAGGCGGATGGATCAGTAGAGCCCAGGAGTTCAAGAGCAGCCTGGACAACATGGTGAAAACCCCATCTCTGCAAAAAAAAATACAAAAAATTAGCAGGGCATGGTGGTGGCACACCTGTAGCCCCAGCCACCAAGGAAGCTGAGGCAGGAGGATTACCCGAGCCTGGGGAGGCCGAGACCTCAGTGAGCCATGATTGTACCACCGCACTCCATCCTGGGTGACAGAGTGAGACCCTGTTTCAAATAAACAAACACAAAAAAAACTTTCCATTCTTCCCATGGCCCAGAATAAAGTCTACTCTCCTCTCTGTGGCTTCCGAAATCCATAGTTGTCCCTCCACTCACTACCCCGAGCCACACCTGCCTTCTTTTGATCTTCAAACAGGGCACGCTCTATGCTGCCTCAGGGCCACTGGCCAGGCTGTTCCCTCTCTCTGAAGAGCCCTTCCCTCTGTTCCTCACTTAGCCACATCCAGACCTAACGTCCCCACTTGAGGGAAGCCTTCTCTGACTCCCAAAGGAACCCTCATTCTGTCATCACTCCCTGTAGTTATCACAATGCATAGCACACATTTATTTGTGCAGTGTTTGTTAAATGTCTGTCTCCCCAAATTCCCAGGACTGTAAGTCCCATAAGGCCAGGGCTGAGGCCCCAACCACAGTGACCATCACCTCTCACAGGGCTGGACACTGCGTGGACTTCAGTGAATGTTTGTTGGATAACTTGAGTGAAGAGGGACTCCCTAAGTTAAATCCTCTTCTTCTATGTGTCCCACAGACCAAAAACATGCCTTTCTTACACTTAGAATCATAATAATTATACGTTGATAATAATCATACATGTATGTTGTTGTGGGGGAAAGGAAGAGAGATCAGACTGTTACTGTGTCTGTGTAGAAAAAGGAAGACATAAGAAACTCCATTTTGATTTGTACTAAGAAAAATTCTGCTTTGAGATGCTGTTAATCTGTAAACTTAGCCCCAACCCTGTGCTCACAGAAACATGTGCTGTATCGACTCAAGGTTTAATGAATTTAGGGCTATGCAAGATGTGCTTTGTTAAAAATGTGTTTGCAGGCAGTACGCTTGGTAGAAGTCATCACCATTCTCCGTTCTCCATTACCCAGGGACACAATGCACTGCAGAAGGCCGCATGGACCTCTGCCCAAGAAAGCCTGGGTATTGTCCAAGGTTTCCCCGCACTGAGACAGCCTGAGATATGGCTTCGTGGGAAGGGAAAGACCTGACCGTCCTCCAGCCCGACACCCGTAAAGGGTCTGTGCTGAGGAGGATCAGTGAAAGAGGAAGGCCTCTTTGCAGCTGAGATAAGAGGAAGGCATCTGTCTGCTGCTGGTCCCTGGGAATGGAATGTCCCGGTGTAAAACCCGATTGTACATTCTATTTACTGAGATAGGAGAAAACCACCTTATGGCTGGAGGTGAGACATGCTGGCGGCAATACTGCTCTGCTACTCTTTACTGCACTGAGATGTTTGTGTAAAGTTAAAAATAAATCTGGCCTACGTGCACATCCAAGCACAGCACCTTTCCTTAAACTTATTTATGACACAGAGTCCTTTGCTCACATGTTTTCCTGCTGACCCTCTCTGCACCATTACCCTTAGTCCTGCCACATCCCCTTCTCTGAGATAATAGAGATAGTGATCAATAAATACTGAAGGAACTCAGGGACCAGTGCCAGTGCAGGTCCTCACCTGCTGAGCGCCAGTCCCCTGGGCCCACTTTTCTTCCACTATACTTCGTCTCTGTGTCTTATTTCTTTTCTTAGTCTCTGGTCTCCACCTTGTGAGAAATACCCACAGGTGTGGAGGGGCAGGCCCCCTTCATATTGTTATGGATAATAATAATTATTGTTGTTGTTATTGTATTCATAGCATCTGTGGCTGGGTGCGGTGGCACATGCTTGTAATCCTAGCACTTTGGGAGGCTGAGGTGGGAAGATCGCTTGAAGCCAGAAGTTCAAGGCCAGCCTGGGCAACGTAGCATGACCCTATCTCTACAAAAAAGTTTTCTAAACAAAATGAGCCAGGCACAGTAGCATATGCCTGTAGTCCCAGCTATTTGGCAGGCTGAGGCAGGAGGATCACTTGAGCCCAGGAGTTGGAGGCTGCAGTGAGCTGTGACGGCACCATTGCACTCCAGCCTGGGTGAGAGAATGAGACCCCAACTCTTAGAAAAGAAAAGCATCTGTGTAAAGACCCTTCAGGCTTAAACTCCTTCAGGAAGCCCTTCCTGTCCCCCTAGATCTGTGTGGCCCTGGCCCTGACTCTGGACTCCCTCAGCTCCCACAGTTTTTCCCCCGTCCCTGCCCTGACCCCTCTGGCTGGGCCTCCCCATCCTGCCCAGATAGTTCCTGGGCTGTCCTGTATGGGCCTGCATTCCTCTGGACATTGAACTCTTTGAGGGCGAGACCCAGGGCTGGCCTCACCATTCTGTGCTCTCTGTACCACCCAGTATCCCAAAAGGCAACAAAATCTATTTATAGAAAAGGCGAGTCAATGTAAACGAGGTGACATTGCACCTGCAGTTCTTAGCGCGATACTTGGCACTTAACGAAGACTTTTTAAAGTGATTGCTTTTAGGTTAACGAGGGTGAACATTTATAAGGACCTCCTGTCCCAGGCCTGGTGCCAAATGCCGAACATGTGAAGATGTATCATTGAATTCCCACGGCACTCCTATATCACTGTTTATTACCCCCACTTTACAGATGAGAAAACGGGGGCTCAGGAAGGCAGGGCTGCTTGCTCAGCGTCTTCCCACGCCGGGAAAAGGCATGGCAGGGAGTGAGGCAAGCCTCTTGGCCCTGGCAGCCATTCCCCTAGATCCCCCGCCTCCCACCCCATCGGGAAAGCCCCCACCTATGGCTCTGCACTTGAAGGTCTCAGGGTCGAGGTGGCGGAGCTGCATATGGCTCAGGGCGGCGGGGCCCGCACAGGCGCCGGTCCCCACGCTGGCATTCACGGTGGGCATCCACTGCAGGAGCCAGAGGACGCGGCAGTCACACTGGAACGGGTTCCCACGGAGGTCCCTGGGGCAAGAGGCCGGGGAGGGGCTGCGACCCCGCTTCCACACCCTGGGGGCCATGCTCCTGCCCGACCCCAGGCAAGTGTCCCCAGAGATGGGGCTCCATAGTGGTAAGAAAAATACATAAGAACAACTGCAGCCAAATGCACGCACGCCAACCAGAAGTGGGCATGGATGCCCCCCATGACACAAACATTCCCCAACCCCCACATTCCCAGCCCCCATGAGCCTCACACGTGAGTAAGGGTCTCCAGGCCTCGGAACAGGAACCTGGGGAGGGCCTCCAGATGGTTATTGGCCAGGCTTCTGGTGGAGGAAGAGAAGGCACCGTCAGCAGCCACGAGGATACCCTGTGTCCCCTGGGGGGTGGCGTGTGGGTGCCTTTCATGGAGGGCTGGGGCAGTGGAGGCACGCACAGGTGTGTAAGCGAGCGAAGTCCTCTGAGGGCATTCTTAGAGATGGAGCCAATCTCATTGTCCTCGATGAAGCTGTGGAGGGAAGCTGGGGTCAGGGGGAGGCCCACTGAGCTTCAGGGAACGCACCCCATGAAAGCCATAGGCCCACTGGAAGGTGCTGAATTCTCTTCCAATACCATGGACAACCCCAAGGAAAGCCTCTCAAAAACCTCTCCTTGCCAAAGTCCCAGCCATCAATTCTAGGAGCCATGAAACTGGCCCCATAGTCAATGCCAGTTTCACTGTGAAGATTGCCCTGCCGCCACCAGCACAATCACCATCACCAGTGCTAATACCCAAATCACCACCAATACCCCCAGCACCATTAGGAATGATCAACAGCAATGCCAGCATCCCCAACACCCATGTCTTTATCACCGTCATCAATCCCAGGACCAATAACTGCCATTATCCCCACACCATACCCTGCCACCACCATCACCACCACCAGTGCTAGAACCCACACCACCACATTACCTCCAGCATCATCCGTAATGACCAACCCAATGCCAGCATCCCCAACACCCACGTCTGTGTTACCATTATCAAACCCAGGACCAATAACTGCTGTTATCCCCAACATTATACCTTGCCACTATCATCACCAACACTAGCATCACTGTCACCAATAACAACGTCACCACCCACTCCCATCAACACCAACACCAATATAATCATTACCGAACTCCACACCAACAACACCGGTAATTATCACCAACAACACAACCTTCATGATCAACACCAAAAAGATTGCCACCCTCATCTCCAATGTGTACTATCACACACATCAGCATGAGCACCACCATCACTGCCACCAACAACAACCTCTCCCTTATACCCAAGACGCACACATTCGTCCACCACCAGTACTACCGCTGCCAGCGTTTCCGTAAATACTAACGCCTTCACCATCATCAGCAACCCAGTACCAACAACATTGCCGTTCATACCAACCCCAACATCCTACCCACAGCCATCACCAGCGTCAACACCAATACTGTAATGGTCCACCCCACAACATTGATAATGATCACAGACACAAGCCCCAAGAACTTCATCATCAATTTCATCCAGAGCATCATCACCACTGGAGCTACCATTTTTACCAACATTGTCCCCACTCCATCATCATCAATAATGCCACCAACCCCACGTCAACAGCAGCAACAGGGTCATCACCACTGCCATTATCATCAACGCCATGACCAACATAAACGCCAGCACTGTCATGCTGTCACTGCCACCGCCGCCACCATCACCACCACTACCCAATCCCACAGTATCACCACCACTACCTAATTCAGAGTTATTTCCTGGTCATTTGAAAAGTGTCTTGTCTCTGACTTCTTTACACCCTCCCTGGGCTCCCATGAGTCAGGTAGAGCCAGAACCAGGCTCTGGTTATCTGGGCTCTTTGTAGATCTTGAAGCAGAGAAATGAGGTGATAATCAACACTGATAAGCAACATTAACACCAGCCCTGAGAACTTTGTCAGTATCACCCAAATCATCATCACCACTGGGTTCACCATTTTTATCAACATCATCCCACCATGATGTCCAAACACCTTCTCCTCAGGGCCACAGCTCCCATCTCCCCCTGCTCTGGGAGCCACAGAAGGGTCCTTCCTTCTCCCAGGCCCACCTGCCTCCATCCCCTGGCCTCACTCACAGGTACTGCAGGTGGGACAGGCCCGCAAACGCATCGTCCTCAATCACGGAGAAAGAGTTGGAGGTGAAGAGGCTGGCGAGGGGGCAAGAAAAAAATTTTCCCGGAGTTGCGGGCTCCATCTGACATTTTAACCGTGGCCTCCACCCTCAGCCCACACAGGCATGGGCACGCAGGTGTGAGTATGTGCATGGACACAAATGCTTTTGCCCGCACGTGTGCACACACCCCCACACACGTGCATGAACGCCCACCTAACATCTGTGTGAGCATGCATTCCCACACATGTGCATGACTGCCCGCTCCCTTGCGCTGGTTGTCGGCCCAGCCAGGCCCCACTCACAGCAGGTGCAGAGACGGAATTCTCAGGAAGCTGCCGGCTTTCAGCTGGGTGACTCCAGTCCTGACGAATGAGCTGGGGATGTGGGCAGTGGTAGGTGAGGGGGACACCACAGCAATGCTCCAGCCCCAAACCAGAGCCTTCTGCCATCTGGGAGACCCCAGCGTGCCACCCTGACCCTGGGTGTGTCTCCCCTGCATGCCAGAGGCAGGCATTTGCCCTCCTGGCTTGACAAGGACCCTGACAGCACTCAACCCTCCTCCTGGGCCCCAAATGCTGTTCCTGCCCTCTGGGGTTTCCCTCTGCTCCCTCCCAGAGGCCAGCACTCCTCTTCATGGCATCCCGACAGCCTTTGCTGCCCATCTCCTGAGATCCTGATGGGCCCCTGTTTCCCTGGGGACTCAGCACCACATCCCAACCTCTGGGGTCCCAGGACTTCCATCCCCACCTTTGGGTGTGCAGAGGGCTGGACACTCACAGTGACAGCAGGTTTGGAGAGAAGCTGACGGGCAGGTCCGGGGATCCCTCACACAGGGCGCTGTCTTTGGAGCAGGAGCAGCGCAAGGGACACTTTCCCTTTGGGGGCCTCCAGGCCACCACCACCCCCGCCCCGGCCAGCAGCAGCAGCAGAATGCCTGCCCCTCCCATGCCCCCACCCCCGCGCTGAGGCACCCGCTTCTCCCGGCCCACCCAGCTCAGCCCGGGCCACTATGTCTCCTCCTCCACCAGGCCGCCCTCCATCCGCCTGCTGGCACCCGTGGCCCTGGCTTCTCTCTCCTCTTCTCCGTCTTTCCTTCAGTCGGCCTTCCTCCCTGTTCGTATCTCTTTGGTGTCTAATTTTCTGTTTCTCTTTCTCCCTGTCTTTCTGTCTCTGTATTTCTGACTCTGCGTGTTAGTCCGTTTCTATTTCTGTCTTTGTCTCTCTTTCTGTGTTTTTCTCTTTTTTTGTGTTGCTGTCCGTCTTTCAGGCTTTAGGTAGCTGTCTGTCTGTTGGCCTCTATGTGTGTGAGCGTATGTGAGTGTGTGTGTCCTGCTGCCTGGTGTCTTGATTTCTTGTCTCCTTCCCCCCCTTCCAGCTCCCTGCCTGTAATTTCTTTGCCTCCTCCCACGTCCCTTCTCCCTGAAGGTTTGGGAAAGGGGTTCGCTGGACACCGGGTGCACCCGGCAGAGTAGGGTGGGAAGGAGGAGGGGGTCAGAGGCCATGAGAAGGTCGGCCTTGGGGAAGGGACTGGGCAGCCCCACAGGAGGGGGAGGGGCCACCAGGGCTGGAGCCGTCCCACCACTCACGCCAGCCCCCTCCCCAGATTCCCCACTCAACCCTATTGAGGGAGCAGGAGGACGATGTCACCAGGGTGGGGACCGGATGGCTCTGCAGACTGGAGCGGGGTGGGAGGAGAGGCCCCTGGGGGCTGGGGACATCCCTTCCTGGCCACTCTCCGCCAGCCCCCTCCCTTGGCTCCAGGAGGGTGTGATGGGCGCTGTCAGTGGGGCCAGTTCAGGTCCAGCTGCTCCCTCTGGTGGTCACACTCGGCAGGACCTCTGCTCTGCCCCAAGCCCACAGCCTCCCTCCCCTACTCTGAAATTAACCCTCAAGTGCCCAACACCCACTGGGGGAGGTGGCACCAACCCGAGGACATAATGATGATGATGACGATGATGAAGATGGATGATGATGATGGTGAAGAAGATGATGATGATGCCACCCCTTCTTCAGTGTCTACTCCGAGCTTGGCCTTGTCCTAAAAGCTCATCTATTAACTCATTCTGATCTTGCCAAAGCCCTCTGAGGTTGGTGCTGTTATCACCACCACTTTACAGCTGGAGGAAGTGGAGACAGAGGTCAGGGGCTGAACCCTACGTTACTCAGCTGAGGGCACAGCCAGGATTCAAACCCAGGCATCCAGCTCCAGGGCTGCTCCAGGTTATTTTGCATTCTTTCTTTGGAGATGAGCGTTCATGGATAGATGGATAATTGGTTGTTTTAATCTGGACTAAGCTTTCAGTCATTTGGATAGATTCTGTCCACTAAATCAGAAAAATAAGTAAGTGACACTTGTTAGCTAACATGAAATAGTAGCAATGTTTATACTCACTCAGCCTTCACAGCCACCCTGTGAGATGGGCAGTACTGCTATCCCTGCTTTACAGAGGGGGAAACTAAGGCACAAGGAAGTTATGTGATTAGTTTCCTGGCTCTGGTCAGCTTTAAACCTAACCCCTAGGCTGTACCACCTCATCACCTGAGGACGAGACTCGCCCTGTGATTGAGGAATGCATGCAGGCTCTTTCAACACTGACGCCCACACCCAGAAGCCTCGTTGGAGGATAAGGGGGCTTAACAGCTTGGAGGTCGTGCAGATCTGGGTTGCAGGCCCAGTCCTGTGTGGCCTCAGTTTTCCCATCTGTAAAATGGGGATAATCGTGGCACCCACTTCCCAGTTGTGGAGAGGACTCAGGTGATGGAGGCAACTCATCCTTTTGGGGTTCAGCACAAGGTGGGCATCCCTCAGTGGTCGGCAGGCTTGGGGGTGGGCTCCGGATCCAGGTCCTAGAGGAGCAGACCCCAGCAGCTTGTGGTTTGAGCCATGCCCTTCAGCTCTTGGTTTCCTCTGCTGACTATCGGGTATGATAAACAAAGTCCCTGAAAGTGAAGTTGGAGAGCTGAGTGCCAGGGACACAGAGGGATCGGAACCCACTCTCATAGAGTGCCCAGCCCAGCAGTTCAGTTCACAAGGAGGAGGATGACAAGGACAATAATAATGGGCCAGGCACAGTGGCTCATGTCTGTAATCCCACACTTTGGCAGGCTGAAGTGGGAGGACCGCTTGAGGCCAGGAGTTCAAGACAATATAGTGGGCAACATAGTGAAACCCCGACTGTACAAAAAATAAAAAAATTAGCCAGGCATGGTGTCGCATGCCTGTAGTCCCACCTACTCAGGAAGCTGAGGTAGGAGAATAACTTGAGCCCATGAGTTTGAGGCTACAGTGAGCTATGATCGTGCCATTGCACTTCAGCCTGGTTGACAGAGCGAGACCAGGTCTCAAACAAACAAACAAAAAATGAAGTTAATGATAAGACAATGTCAAGTTCAGAGACCTCTGAGCACTGTCCAGGATTATACATGTGATCTTAGTGATTTTTCCATTTCGGAGCATGTGAAAATGAGGCACAGAGCTGCTCAAGTTCACACAACGAGGAGTACAGTACCCAGGCCTGATTCCAGGTTTCCCCGTCACCAGGACCTGTAAACCTGGCCTGCCCATGGCGACGCCAGGTGTGTTGTCCCCGACAAGAGCTCAGGGGAAGGAAAGCGTGGGGTTAAATACAGATCTGTGGTTTTGGAATGTGTGAACATGCAAGTGTGTCAACCTGCGCGTCTGTCACCGTGGCCAGCCATGTGCCTGTTTGCCCAAGCATAGGGTGTGAACCAGTGTGCGTGTTTCTGCTTTTGTGGGTATGTGTGAGAGTGGCGGGTTGTCCTCAGTGGTGTTTCTGCTTGTGTATCTGTGCCCATGGAAATCTGTCTGCGTGTACACAAGCTTGTTGGCCTTCCTATCTTTGGGACTGTGTAGGAGTGTTGGCAGCATGTCTGTACCTTTGGTTTTGTTTTGTTTTGTTTTTTTTTTTGAGATGGAGTCTCTCGCCGTCACCCAGGCTAGAGTGATCTCAGCTCACTGCAACCTCCGCCTCCCGGGCTCAAGTGACTCTCCTGCCTCAGCCTCCAGAGTAGCCATGATTATAGGCATGTGCCACCATGCCCGGCTAATTTTAATTTTTTTAGTAGAGATGAGGTTTCACCAGGTTGGCCAGGCTGGTGTTGAACTCCTGGCCTCAAGTGATCCTCCCACTTTGGCCTCCCAAGGTGCTGGGAGTACAGGTGTGAGCCACCGTACCCGGCCATGCATCTTTGAATGCATTTATGTGCGGTGTGCATATACTTGTATGTTTCTGTATGGCCATTTGTGGGTAGGTCTTCACAGAAACATGCATTTTTTGTGGCCAGTTTGTGAGTGCGGATGGTGGTGTGGCTATGTTTTTGACTGTGTCTCTCTGGGGTCATCCATCTACCCGAGTGTGCATGGGTCTGTGTAGACGTAAATGTGCTTGTTTTGGTATTTTGTGACTGGTATAAGAGGCGCTGGCTGTGTGTCCAGGTCTTTGGGTTTCTCTATCAGTGTGTCATTCTGTGTGTCTGCCTCTATGGATGTACATACATACGTGGTTTTGTCTGGTTTTGTACCTGTATATCTGGGTCTTTGGGATTCCCCGTGTGTGTGTGTGTGCATGTGTGTGTAGCATTTCTGGGGATCTTACTGCAACAGATACTGCATGCACGTGCGCGCTCGCACACACACACACACACACCTCCCTCCCGTCCCCTAAAACGGCCCTGTTAAGGACCCCATGGAGCACTAGGATAGGGGGTCAGTGGGCTCTTGGGCAGTCAGGCTGGGTGACCTTAGGCCCTGGCTGGGCCCAATTCCCAGGGGGCAGCCGCCTCAGCCCAGAAGCTCTTGGAGGCGCGCGTGTCTGTGTGTGTGTGTGTGTGTGTGTGTGTGTTCACAACCCTGTCCTCCACAGTCCTCCTGGCCTCTCCAGCCTGCCTGCTGGCTGCCTGCTGCTCCTCCATCTGAGCTGAGAGAGTTAACCTAGCGGGCCAGGGCGGTCTGGGCTGGGGGCCGCCCCCTGGCCCCCCTCCAGCCCCAGCTCCAGTTACAGCTGCTGGTTGGGGAGGGCAAGGGTGGGGTGGGGCTGGGAGGGGAGCCTGTTGGGGGCGGCGCGTCCAGCTCTGGGCTAGGGGGTCCAAAGTGCTCAGCCCCCGGGGCACAGCAGGACGTTTGGGGGCCTTCTTTCAGCAGGGGACAGCCCGATTGGGGTGAGCGTCCCCCACTCCTTCCCTCCAGGCCTCACCCCTGGTCTGGCTGGGCTGCCTATTTTGGGAGCAGGAGTGGCCAGCCCGAGGCTTCCCAGGCAGGCCAACCCAAGAGGGAGGGAGTGTGGCTGGGGCAGTGGGTTCTGCAGGGTGGGATGTGGGCGACTCCTCCCTGTCCTGCTGGTGCGTGTGCACCCTGGCAGGGTGTGGAATTCGGACACACACATGTGTAGGGCTGGTTGCGTCACGGTGTGGGGGCACCGGAGGCCCAGAGGAGGAGTGCTGGATGCCTGACGGTGTTTACACCCCACGTCCTGCTCCAACCAGAAGTTTGGGGAGAGGTTGTTGTTCATGTCCACTCCGGCCCCAGTATGTGTATGTGTGTGTGTGTGTGTGTGTGTGTGTGTGTGTGTGTGTGAGCGCGCGCGCGCGCGCGCATCCCTGCCCCAGCAGTGTCTTCTCTCAGGCCCACTGACCTGGGCCTCATGTCACTTGCCTGACATCCAACTGTGAAAGATGTCACCCAGAGGCGGGCAGAAGGGCTGTCTTTTCCTTTCCTTGTTGCTGCCCAGGGAGGAGACAGGGAGGCCTTTCCCACAGGGGCAGCCTGTGGCGATGTGGCAGCTGGGCCTCACCCGGACAGGGCTGTGCGTGACCCCCTGAGTGGGGGAAGGCAGGCTGTTGCCATGGTGGCCTGAGCGAGCCGAATTCCTCCAGGGTGAAGTGGGAGATATTTATACCCAGGGTCAGGCTGGGAGCGGGCAGGCGGAGAGGGCAGGGAGCTGGGATTTCGCGGGGCACAGTGAGGCCGGGCGTGTAGGCAGGTGGGACTTGGGCGTGCCCCGCTGTCTCCTGCTCCGTGTTGGTGTGAGGCAGCGCCTCCTCTGCCCTGCCAGGGTAGGTCTGGGAATGGGGGGCCTGCTGTGGGAGGTGGAGGCCCGAGGGAGGCCCCCAGGGACTCTGTGTCTCATCCCTGTCCCTGCTACGTTGTGTTGTTGTGTGAACCCATAGTGGAGGTTGTTTTGGTGACACTGTGTCCCCACGAAGCTGGGGATACCCCTGTTTCTCGGAGCCACCAAGCTAGAGGATGAATGCTTCGGTGATTCAGTCCCCAGACTGTCTCTGACTTAATCCCTTGGGTTCAAGCCCTATGTGGGAGAGCAAGGGCACACACTTGCCTAACCTGTTGTGTCCCCCCCAGGACAATGGCGTCTCTTGGCCACATCTTGGTTTTCTGTGTGAGTCTCCTCACCATGGCCAAGGCAGGTGAGTGCAGGGGAGGCTGCCCGCTACCCACCTCAGCCCCGGGGTGGCGGCGGGGACTGAAACCCCAATCAAGAACCAAGCTGGAGACCGCAACCTAGACTGAGTCGGCTGGGGTACCAAGAAGTTTGGGGGTCTCCACGTGGGGTCCAGTCACAGGCTGGCATTTGGGGGAAGGGAGAGGAAGCCCCAGATCAGGCAAAGGTGGAGTGGGATGGGGCTGAATCCCTGGTGGGATAACTGGGTCACAGGCAGCCTGCCATGAGTCAGGGAGCTGGGGCAGTTAGGTGCTCCCTGCCCCATCTGCGACAGTGCAGAGGGGGCAGCTGGGACCCGGAGAGGGTGGGCAGCCTGCCTAGACACCCTCAGACTCTCAGCCCAGCAAGGCAGAGCCCCCAGGGGTCTCCTTATGCCCCTCCCCGTCCAGGACCCCAGGAAGCATTCAACCCCTGATTTCTCTCTTTCCAGAAAGTCCAAAGGAGCAAGACCCGTTCACTTATGGTGAGTGGGGGGTCTAATTCTGAGAGTTTTGGGGGAGATCCTGGCTTTGCTGTTCCTTTGATTCACCCTCCCCCAGAGTCCCAGTATGAAATCTCTGTCATTCTCCTTCCCTCTATTTTGTCCTTCCTTTCTGATTCCACCTGTCTGCGTCTTTCCCTGTCTGTGTCTCTCTGTGTCACTGTCTATGTGATACCTCTCTGGTTCTCTTTCTCTTGCCTGGGTCTCTCTCAGCATCTCGTGGCCCATCCTCTGCTTTTTCCCATCTTCTCTCCCCTTGTCCCCCTCCTCCCTGCCCCCTCCCTCCCTTTCCTATACACCTCTCTCCTCTCCCTGGTCCCCCAGTTTTCTCCTCCCATATCTGCTCCCCCTTAATTGATCTTATTTCCCCGCTTCTCTCTGCTGGTCCTTTCTCCCTGTTTCCTCCTCCCCAATTTCCCCCTCTCCTATTCTCCCTCCTCTCCTCCCTGCCCTCACCTTCCCTGCTCTGCTGCTCACAGACTACCAGTCCCTGCGGATCGGAGGCCTCATCATCGCCGGGATCCTCTTCATCCTGGGCATCCTCATTGTGCTCAGTGAGTGCCCCTAGCCCCCCCCCCCCCCCCCCCCCCCCCCCCGCCCCGCCTCTCCCCGGCCCCGCCTCTCCCCCAGCTCCCCGGGCCCGCCCCCTAGCCCCCCTCGCCCTGGCCCCGCCTCGCCCCGCTCCAACCCCTCCCAGGCCTTGCCCCGCCTACCCTGCCTTGGCTCCCCGGCCTCCGGTCTCGCCTCTAGCCCCGCCCCGTCCCCCAAGTCCCGCCCCTCGCGAGGGCGAGGTGGAGCTACAGCGCCGCTTGGCGTCCGCCGGGAGGGAGCCTCAGCCTCTCCTGCTTCTCCACGCCCACAGGCAGAAGATGCCGGTGCAAGTTCAACCAGCAGCAGAGGTAAGACGCCCCTCCTCGCCTTCCTTTGCCCGCTCCTGCTCTGGAGGGCGCCGCAGGTAGGGCGGGGAGTCCGCCTGACCCGCAGCCCGATCCCCATCAGCGACTAAGTATTAAGCACCTACTATGTACCATGGCCCAAGCCAGGCCCTGGGACCAAGCGAGGAAAAAACCTCCCGCCCTTCCTGGCCGAGCTCCCAGCCTAGTGGAGGCGGTGGCCGTGGGTTCCAACAGCCCCACAGATAGAAAAATCACAAAGCGTGATAACACAAAGTGCAGGAAAGAAGGAACGGCGGTGAAATGAGATCATCTCACACGCGGCCCAGTTTAGCTTAGAGTCCTGTTCCTAGCTCTTTGATTCCTCTTCAAATAAAATGTTAAAGCACGGACAATGTGTGAATATGTTAGAACAATTATAGATATTATCATAAGCTGTAGCTAATATTTATTGGGTGTGTACCACGTGTCAGATACGGTTTCACTTCCTCTGGGAGGGAGGTGCTGTTATTTTACAGATGAGGAAACTGAGGCACAGGGAGGTAAAGTCACTTTGTTCAAGATCACTCAAGTGGAAGATGGGGGATTCCGGGTTTCCAACCCAGGCCATCTCACGACAGTCTGCCAAGTCCCCTTGACTGTCCCTCCCCTACCAAATTCACATCCCTGCCCCCAAATCCGCGAAGGTACTCACTGTTAACCGGCTTGGAAGCCCCCTGCCAAGCACTTAAGCTGCTCCTGGGTGCTTCTTATTTCTGGCGGACCCCGAGCCTGTTCTTCGTCCATATCTGGGCCTTGTTACACCGGTCTGGGAAAGGAGACGTGTACTGGGGGTTCCTAGAAGGGCAGCCTCTCCACCTTTCCATCCCGAAATCCCTCTGCCTCTGTCTTCCCAGGACTGGGGAACCCGATGAAGAGGAGGGAACTTTCCGCAGCTCCATCCGCCGTGAGTCTGGGGAGACTGCGGGTATTTTGGGGAGAGGGCTGGTTCCAAGGACCCCTTTTCCTGGCCCTCCCTGGCTGCGTAGAGGGAGGGGCTGGATCTGAAAGCGGAGGGAGGGGAGTTGCCCCGCCTGCCCAGGAGCTGGGGATGCCCCTCCTGATGACCCCCGACCTCCGTGTTCCCCCCAGGTCTGTCCACCCGCAGGCGGTAGAAACACCTGGCGCGATGGAATCCGGCCAGGTGCTGCAGCTCTGACACGGCGGTGGGAGGGAAGGAGGGAGGAAGGAAAGGCGGGAGAGGGAGGGGGCCAAGTGCCAGGGTTGCAGGGCGGCGAGGGGTGGTGCTGGACTTCCCCCCTCGCCTTTCACTCACCCTTTTCATCCCACAGGACTCCCCTGGCACCTGACGTCTCCCATGCTCCACCTGCGTGCCCACCGCCCCCTCCGCCGCCCCTTCCCCAGCCCTGCCCCCACAGACTCCCCCTGCCGCCCAGACTTCCAATAAAACGTGCGTTCCTCTCGACTGCACTTTGTCGGTCTCGGTCCCTCAGCGCGAAAGCCCAGCGCCCCTGGACCCCAGCAGGGGGCGCCCCACCCTAGAGGAAGGGGCGGGGACGACGGTGGTGGGCGGGGGCGGGGGCGGGGGTGGCCTGCACGGGGGCGGGCTCCCCGGGCCCCCATTGGCTGCAGGCCCCCCCACGCCAGGGCTCCCCCCAGCTCCCCCCCATATCGGTCCGTCCTGCTTCCAGCTGCTGCAGCGCGCCTTCGCCGCCAAAGCATCCAGCAGCCCCCTGCTCCGGCCCAGCATGGCGACCCCGACCCAGACCCCCACAAAGGGTGAGCGTCGTCTGGGGAGGGGGTTGCAGGGGGGCTCCGGGATCTGAGAGCCTAGGAGAGAGGGTGTCGGGAGATTTCAGCAATGGTAAGGCAAGGGAGTGGGGGGAGGGAGGTCTGCTCCTCCTGTGGGCGGAGGCCCTTGTAATGCAGCCCCCCTGATCGCCCCTCCGGGTCTCTGGGACACCCCCTCCCCGGCGGGCGTCCTGTGCCAGACCTGCGGTTGGAGAGTGGCAGTCCCGGGAGAAGGGATGCTCGGACAGGTCGCTATGGCAACCGGGTGGCTGGTCCTGCACCGTGGTGGTAGCAGACGGGAAGAGATGAGCTTGCAGGGTGGGAGCGGGTGGGTCTGCGGCCAGAGACGTTCTGGAAGATTTCAGGGTCCCTGGGGTGGGCAAGGGAAGGGGAGGAGGTTCATGTCCCTCTTCTTTCCAGTGCTGTCTCCTAGGGTGTGTGTTTCCTGAAACCCTTGACAGCCAGGTTCAGAGGAAAGGAGTGAGAGCTGAAGGAAGAGATAGCGAGAAGGGATATAGCAAGAGATGGACAGGGAGAACCTGGAAGAGACAGAGACCGAGAGGCAGGAGATCCAGAGTCACAGATACAAAGACCCAGGAAGACAAATAGATGGACTCAGAGAGATTCCCAATGGAGGCGAGAGGCAGAGAACGGTAGACAGAGATGCAGAGAGAGCGAGAGAGAAAAAAAATGAGAGCTGGGAGATAGCGAGATTGAGACCGCTATGGAGAGAGAAGCAGAGAGAGGGAGGGAGAGAGACGGACCCATGGGGAGAGGGGAATAGAAAGAGAAGGAAGCAGTGTGGGGTGGGGCCCAAACCACTGCAGTGAACCCCCATGGGTGGGAATGGGGTGATGGGACCCTCCTTCCCAGCCCACAGCAGGGGTGTTTTCCAATCCCAGAGGTGTACCCGGGTATGCACCTAGCTGCCCCTACTGCCCCCGTCCAGCCGCACACTGATTTCCATTCCACACCCATTAACCCAGTTATGCACCCAGTTGAACACCCACTTCCACCGTCGCTCCCTAATAGCCCCCATTGCTAAGCCTGCTTCTGCAGAGGAGCAAGGCGCAGACTGCTTCAAGAGGGAGCGGGTGCCCAGCTAGGGTCTCCAGCACTGAGGGCTGGGGATGGGCCAGGGGTGTTGAGAAGCCACTGGCCGTGAAGGGAACCCCAATTCCACTTGGAAGATTCCCTCCCTTCCGTGCTTCCCAGAAGGCGGGGGCTGCTGCACTGAGCCATATCTGCAGAATCTGAAGCAGGGCGGGGGGTGGGGGGGGCTGCAGAGGCTGGAAACCACCCTAGGGAGAGGGGGCAGGGCTGAGGCAGCAGGCCTGGCGGGAGCCCAGGGCTTCTTTTTGCAGAGGTGGTGGTTAACAGGATCGATGGCAGCAGACGGGCAGAGGTGGGAGGACAGACTCCTCAACCCCACCTCCTCTGCCTCCCCCTTTCCCAGTCACAGCATGAGAGGGGACCACAGGTCTCGGGAAATCCCGGGGGAAGAAAAGCATGTTGTGCATTGCAAACTGCTTAAGGAAACTAATTAATGAATTGTTGGGGAGCGAGGGGGGAAGAGGGGAGATTGTCTCCCTCCGCCCTGCCAGAGAACGGGCGGGAGAATTAGGGGTGAACAGAAGAGGGATGCATGAGCACAGCTGGGTCCGGGTCCCTGTCCCTGAAACGGACCCTCAGCTTGGCCAGAAGCCAGTCCTGCAGGGGCAACAGCAGGAGGTGCAAAAGGAGGGGAGAGGGTCAAGATTGAAACCTGTATCTTACACAGGACCTCACAAGGGACCCCACCCAACCTGGGATGCCGGGACCTATCACCTTTCTTCACCTCACGAGATGCCCCAGTTACCATAGCAACCACCTCCTTCCGGATATCTCCTTGGCAGCTGGCCAGGAGTAGTGCACATTCCTTTGCCTGACTCCTGGCCCCACCCTTAGCCCAGCCACGCCTGGGGGCCCAGGTTGCTGGGGCAGCAGGGACCAGAGGAGGATCTCCTGCATGGAACACCAGATTCTGGGACAGGTGCTCACCCAGTGGGCTCCTGATAACTTTGGGGAAGGGCAGGTGTGTGGAAAACAGACTAGTGAGACAATCCACCTTTTGCAGCCTCCTGCAGCCTAGGACCGCCTCATAATCATTCCTTCATTCATTCATCCCAGAAAACTTGGAGAGCCTTTCATAAATGTCAGGATGAACAGCAGCGATGAGTCAAACAAATTTACTCACTCTCTGGTGGGGAAACTTACACAGAGCACAAGGGACCCTGAAGCAGTGTTTCACCATCTTGGCGCTTTTGAGTATTACCGTCACAATTTTCACTTTATTCAAATATTCCTCACACTGCTATTTATTTAATTTTTTTCCTTCAAATGATTAGCTTTTTTACTTTTATTTTTTGAGACAGGGTCTCACTCTGTCACCCAGGCTGGAGTGCAATGGTGCGATCACAGCTCACTGCAGCCTCAAAGTCCTGGGCTCAATCTATCCTCCCACATCAACCTCCCGAGTAGCTGGGACTACAAGGCACTCCCCGCTACACGCAGCTAATTTTTGTATTTTTTGTAGAGACAGGTTATGCCATGTTTCCCAGGCTGGTCTCAAACTCCTGGGCTCAAGCAATTCACCTGCCTTGGCCACCCAAAGTGCTTAGGATTACAGGCATGGGCCACCGTGCCCAACCCAGGATTAGCTTTTTAAAAACAATGAGCTTTATTTTATAGCACCATCACAACTGGAAAATTCATCATTTTCTTCTTCTTCTTTTTTTCGAGACGGAGTCTCACTCTGTCATCCAGGCTGGAGTGCAGTGGCACAATCTTGGCTCACTGCAACCTCTGCGTCCCGGGTTCAAGTGATTCTTCTGCCTCAGCCTCCCAAGTAGCTGGGACTACAGGGGTGCACCACCACACCCAGCTAATTTTTGTATTGTTAGTACAGACGGGGTTTCGCCATATTGGCCAGGCAGGTCTCGAACTCCTGACCTCATGATCCGCCCACCTTGGCCTCCCAAAGTGCTGGGATTACAGGCATGAATCACCATGCCCAGCTGGAAAATTCATCTTTTTTTTGCCTTAAATTGAAGGCAGCATAAGAGCAATCTGAAGCAGGTGATTTCGCTTTTCTGGGTCTGGTGTCCCCCTGGCAGGAAATGAGGATGAAGATAGCACCCATATGAAAGAGTTGCTATGAAGATTAAGGGTAAATGCACTGATATCTGTCAGATGCTTACCAGGGAGGCTGGAATGGAGTCAGGGCTACCCCTTGCTGGTTACATCAATAAGTAAAGGAGAAAACCAAATAATGCCACAAAATTCTGCCTAGATTTTATTGCCTGCTGAAGACTCAGAGCCCAAGGCCTGTTTTCTCTTAGGTAAAGGGGGAGATTAACAAGGGTTGGAAGGTGTTAAAGATATCTCAGCAACAACCTAAGACATCCTCTTCGAAGACTGGACAGAGACCTGGAAAGGGTAAACTTACACATTGTGTGAATCATGGTCTTTCTTTGGGGCCACCTCTATGTCAGTTTCGGCTAGAGTATGCTGCGGTAACAAACAGGTGTTGTTTTGGGGCCACCTCTGTCAGTCAGTTTCAGCTAGAGTATGCTGCAGTAACAAATAGTACCAAAAGTCTCAGGGGTTTATGACAACCAGGTTCACTTCTCACTTAGGCTATATGTGCATCACAGGTTGACCAGTCATCAAAGAAAACTAGAACAGTCAGCATCTTGAACATTCAGACCACCAGGCTAGCAGTGAAACACAGCTTTGGCCCGGAGGCCTGAATGTTCCTGAATGTTTAAACGTCCCAGCCTGGAAGTGACAATGCACTTCTACTCACAGTTCCTTGGCCAGAATTAGTCACATGGCCCTACCCAACCTCCAGGGAGCCATCCATCTCTGAGCCTGGAAGGGGGAAGAAGAACACCCATGACATCAGGCATCACCCTGGCACCCCTCACCCTCTCGCCATGTGGCAGACAGTCTGCTGCCAAATTCTGCTCTAGGAAAGGCCAAATATGATAAGAACTGTCAGAGGCATTCGAGAGCCATCGGGATGAACTTGTTGAATGGGAAGGATGTTCTGAGCTCTCCTGCAGGGGAACGTGATTAGGACCAGGAAGGCAGGAAGTGGAGAAAAGTGAATCCAGAGGCACACACACATTTTATCCACATGTGAACATTTCTGAAATCATTATGTGTCTTCTAATGGATGGGGACATTTCATGCGGTAGAGTTCCAAACATATTTACACATACACACACACCAAAACCATTACAAACTCAATTTTGAATCTTAAACTTGATGGTGTCTTAGAAATAAGTAATAATGGGCCGGATGCGGTGGCTCACATCTGTAATCCCAGCACTATGGGAGGCTGAGGCAAGCGGATCACTGAAGGTCAGGAGTTTGAGACCAGACCAGCCAACACAATGAAATCCTGTCTCTACTAAAAATACAAAAATTAGCCAGAAGTGGTAGTGCACACCTATAATCCCAGCACTTGGGAGGCTGAGGCAGGAGAATTGCTTGAACCTAGGAGGTGGAAGTTGCAGTGAGCTGAGATCGTGCTAGGGCACTCCAGCCTGGGTGACAGAGCAAGACCCTGTCTGAAAGAAGGAAAGGAAAAGGGAGGGGAGGGGAGGGGAGGGGAGGGGAGGGGAGAGGAGGGGAGAGGAGAGGAGAGGAGAGAGGAGAGGAGAGGAGGAGTATGAATCAGCACAGCTTCTCTGTACTGGATGGAGTGTCAGGAGTGAGTGGATGACAGCAGTAGCAGCAGGTGCCTGTGGAAGCCCTCAGGTGACTGAGAAGTTTTAGGGAGTGTTTAGGGGAAGCTGAGACATTCATTGGACCACCAGTGGAAATGGGGTCTGTTTAACCTTGTGACATCACGTGCAAGAGGGAGTGCGTCTGTGTTTTTCAGGGAATGAGTCCATAGCTTGCATCAGACCTCCATAGGGGTCCGAGACCAGGACTGCCATGTAGTTTGGGTAGATTGTACACTGCATAGAGGATGGTGCTGACTGATGGAGTGAGTAGGGGCTGGAATCCAGCTTGAGCTATTCTCTTCCAGCCTTGCGGCCTGCCATAAAGCCACATCATCCAAACCAAGGGGTCTCTATCTGGCTTCCACAAAGAAATTATTGGGCCCTCTATCTGGATCCTCAAAAATATTAAGAAATCCACTGTTAAGTTTTTGTTTTTGTTTTTTCTTTCTCTTTTTCTCTGCTTCTTCCCCTCAGCTCCTGAGGAACCTGACCCATTTTACTACGGTGAGTGTTGGATTTGGGGATGGGGCTGGACTGGGGACTGGCTACAGGTGTTCCCAGGTCGCTCCGGACATGGCTTCAGCTATGGCTACACGATATGTGCTGGGCCACTGGCCACGGGATCATATATATGGGTGTGGTTCACATCAGCTGGGTTCATGGAGGGCAGAACCAGATGGGGGAGTGGGGGTGCCTCACACCCTCTCGGAGCCCCCTTCAGGTCTCACCGGGATCTGGGCTGGTGCCTTTGTGTCGTCAGGGAAGCAGATGAAGGAAAATCTTAGAAGCAATGACTCTGAGGCCAGGCTGCCTGGATTTGAATCCTGCCTTATCCACTCACTAGCTGTGTGGCCTTGGGCAAGCGACTTTGCCCCTCTGGGCCCTTCCGTAAACAAGGGACAGTAATAGTTCCCACCTACGAGGACTGTGGGAAAGATACCTGGCCGGTGCCATTAAATCTCCTCCATGGCATTGAAGCTCAAAAAAGTTACCCCAGGCCTGGTAGATCTGGCTCCAGTTTCCCCTCTGAACACCCTCCTGTTGTCCCCACCCCACCCCTTTGCTCATTCATACTTTTCCCCTAGGTGTCAATTTATCTCCCATCTCAGGGCCTTTGCATATGCCATGATTCTGCAGGAATGCTTCTCCTCTAGCTTTGTACACGGCTGGCTAAGGCTCCTCCTTATTCAGACCTCAGATCAAACAGAGACGACTCTGCTGGGATAGGCCCTCCTGACTCCCTGGCAAGGAAGAGCCACACCATGCCCAGCTGGAGTCGCATGACTTGTTTTGGAGGGGTTGTTTCTTTAATGCTTTATCAGAATATGAGAGTCATCTCCTTGAGGGTAGAGGCCTGGACCACTACTGGTACACAGTGAGTGCTCCATAAATTCATATCTCAACAAATACTTAGCGGGCACAGGCTCTATGCCTGGCAATGTTCCAAGCAGCTGGAGACACTGCAATGAGCCACACAGACAAGAATTCAAGAATGCAAGAATTCCTGCCCTCCTCCTGACCTTCCACTCAATGGAAAAGAGACAGATACTCAAGAAAACAAAATATGAAAATTATATATTAAACAAGAATATTAATTGGCCAGGTACGGTGGCTCACGACTGTAATCCTAGTGCTTTGGGAGGCCAAGGCAGGAGGATCGCTCAAGTCCAGGAGTTTGAAGCTGCAATGAACTATGATTGTGATTTTTTTTTTTTTTTTTTTTTTTTGAGATAGAGTCTCACTCTGTGGCTCAGGCTGGAGTGCAATAGCACAATCTCGGCTCACTGCAACTCCCGCCTTCCAGGTTCAAGTGATTCTCCTGTCTCAGCCTCCCGAGTAGGTGGGACTACAGGCCCACACCACCACACCTGGCTAATTTTCATATTTTTAGTAGAGACAGGATTTCACTGTGTTGGCTAGGCCGGTCTTGGACTCCTGACCTCAAGTGATCTGCTTGCCTTGGCCTCCCAAAATGCTGGGATTACAGGCATGAGCCACTGTGCCCAGCTCTACAAAAAAAAAAAATTTGAAAATTAGCTGGGCAGGGTGGTGTGTGCCTGTAGTCTCAGCTATTTGGGAGGCTGAGCAGGGAGGATCTCTTGGAGCCCAAGAAGTGGAGGCTGCAGTGAGCCATAATTGCACCATTGCACCCCAGCCTGGGTGCCAGAGTGACACCACATCTCTTAAAAAAAAAAAGACAAGAATATTATTAGGCAAGAATATTAGGTAAGAATAATTCCTATGAAGTAAAGAAGGGAATGAGATTGGAAAGTGTGGAGGAGAGGATGGAAAATTCTGAATAGGACAGCCAGAGGTTTTTCTCACAGTGAAATAAAGCCCAGACATTGGTGAGGGAAGGAGCCATGTGGATATTTAGGGGAAGAGTTTTCAGGCTGCAGGTACAGCCAGTCATAGGACAGGATAGGATAGCCCCGGGATAGGATCAGGCCGGATATACCCCAGGAACAGTGAGGAGGCCATTGTGGCTGGAGTAGGATTGATGGGGGGAGTGAGGTGGGGTGAGGTCCAAGAAGGAAAGGGACTGGATCATATGGGACTTTGAGGGCCGTCGTGAGGACTCTGGTTTCTACCTTGAGGGCAATGGGATGAGGAGGGCTCCGAGCGGAGGAGAACCCAGATCTGACTCAAATGTTGATGGGTCCTTGTGGCTATCAGAGGTGGGAGTGCAGGCAGGCCAGCAAGACCCTAGAGAAGGCTGCCTAGAGAGGCCAGATGGGTGACAATAGTGGACAGAACCAGGGCCAAGGAGGAGGTGGTAGAGGGAGAGTATTATGTATATATCCAGGGTGGAAAGTGCGGTGGGAGAGAGCAGGGGAGGGAAGCAGAGGATGCAGAGGGCAAGGGGAGCTAATGGTGCCCAAGCCCACGCCCTACATCCTCACATCAGCCCCCTGAAGGAGCGTCCAGCATGGCCCGCAGCCTCCCTGGGCGATTCTGGGCCCGTGGCTGGGCAACACAGAGCCAGGACTGGGGCTCCAGGTGGAGCCCAGGTGCTGTCCCTGCCTCGATGTCCCCCGTTATCTTCCCCAGACTACAACACGGTGCAGACTGTGGGCATGACTCTGGCAACCATCTTGTTCCTGCTGGGTATCCTCATCGTCATCAGTAAGTGTGACCCATCCCTGGGCTGCCTGGGCCTCCGGTTCCTCTGCTGGCTTTCATGCATATCCTACACCCTATGTCCTGTCTTCTTGTTCCGTCTCTCTCTCTCTCCCAACAGGCAAGAAGGTGAAGTGCAGGAAGGCGGACTCCAGGTCTGAGAGGTCTGGCAGCAGTGGGCAGAGAGTGGGAGGGGACCTCGGGGTACCTCCCTAGCAGACAGGCAGGATCCGCTGGGCCTGCCATGTGTGTTCCGCAAAGCCTATGGTTACTGAACCTCTTTCTACTTTTCTCTCTCATTTCTGCCTCCACAGCCCAACCTGCAAATCCTGTAAGTCCGAGCTTCCCTCTTCAGGTGAGGGTGAGAAACTGTGGTTCTGGGAGGGTTTTGGGAAGTCTTGTGGATGGAATGGGCAGGGGGGCTGCCCGCAGATATCACAGCACAATTCCCTAGGAAGCTGAGGAAATGCCGCAGATGAAAGATGCTAAACCTGGCTGGGTGCAGTGGCTCACGCCTGTAATTCCAGTACTTTGGGAGGCCGAGGTGGGCAGATCACCTGAGGTCAGGAGATTGAGACCGGCCTGGCCAACATGGTGAAACCCCATCTCTACTAAAAATACAAAAATTAGCTGGGCATGGTGGTGCGCACCTGTAATTCCAGCTACTCAGGAGACTGAGGCAGGAGAATCACCTGAACCTGGGAGGCAGAGGTTTCAGTGAGTTGAGATCGTACCACTCCATTCCAGCCTGGGTGACAGAGTGAGACTCTGTCAAAAAAAAAAAAAAAGAAAAGAAAAAAAGAGAAAGGAAGGAAGGAAAGGAGAGAGGAAGGGAGGGAGGGAAAAGAAAGATGATGCTAAACCGTGGGGAGGCAGTGAGATGTGACATGTCCCAGAGTCCACGGAGATTCCCAGAAACAAATGCTCAAGCCTATAAAAGCCAGGACATGCTGATTTCCCAGGAGAGGAAACTGCAGGCCTGTGAAGAGAAGGGCCCCATGTGGGAGGAGCTCTGTCAGTCAGGAGGGAGAGACAGGGAGCACTGAGGAAGCCGAGGAGAGGCTTTCCAGACTGGATCGTTCAGCCGGGCAGATCCAGGATGAAATAGCCAAGGAAAAGGGACAGAGGGAGGGAGGGAAGGTTTCTGAATAGTTGCATCAAAATAACAAAAAGAGAGATGACTAGAATGCAGATTTTAGAATTCACATTGGAAAAGAACATATGGGATGCAGGGAGCGTGAGGATGGAGAAGAAAGCTGGGAAGCACAGGAGCGGGTAGAGTGGAGGGGATGGAGGTGTTCCGGGAGAATGTGGGAAGGAGGAGCCCAGGAAGGAAGGGGAGGAGGATGGGAGGAGGACGGCCTGCAGGGTGGAGGAGGGAGAATGGGTGTAAGCCTGGAAGGTGTAAAGGGAGAACAACAGGGATGCAAGGCAAGCAAGCATGTCGATGAAAGATTCTGACTCCTTGGGGCTGTTAATTTTAATTATGTAAAAATATCTTGACCTGTTTTTAGTGGAAATGCAGCCTTTCCGGAGACTTGTAAAAAACCAGAAATGAGAATTTCTGTGTCTCCTATAAAGTTCTTATAACAACAACAACAACAAAAAAGCAGGAGGGGCACGCGGGTTATTCAGTGGTTGTGGGGTATTTGGTGTGGAATTTGTTTCAGGTTCCTTTTTTTTTTTTTTTTTTTTTTTTTTTTGAGACAGAGTCTTGCCCTGTCCTCCATTGCCCAGGCTGGGGTGCAGTGGCACAATCTCAGCTTACTACAACACTGCAACCTCTGCGTCCCAGGTTCAAGCGATTCTCCTGCCTCAGCCTCCCAAGTAGCTGGGACTACAGGCACACACCACCACACCCGGCTAATTTTTATATTTTTAGCAGAGATGAGGGTTCACCGTGTTGGCCAGGCTGGTCTCAAACTCCTGACCTCAAAAGTGCTTGGATTACAGGCATGAGCCACCACGCTGGACCTGTTTCATGTTTATTTAATGAGTTTTAAAACATGAACAGGGCACTTATGGATGCGTAGGGCAGCATGGGGGTTGGCCTTGTCACCTGGGGCACAGACGAAGACTTTGCACAGGTTTCTGGCCTCTCCTAGGTGAATGATGGTCTGGAGCCGGTAGGGAATGGGGGAATTCCCGTTGTAGCCAAATGTTCAGGACAGAGAGCGTAGGAAAGGAGTGAGGGTGTAGGAGGAGATTGCGGATGGGAAGGGGGATGGGGACTCCCTTTCTGGCAGGGGGACAGCCCCAAAAGCCCAGGTTGGGTCTGGGGCCGCCAGCCCCGTGGCGGGTGTTTCTCTCTATGACAGCAGCCAGAGGTGTCCCCAAGGGAACCAGACATTAGAGTGTGGGAGGCAAGACAGCTCCTCAGTGTTAGCTCAGGGGTGACAGTGGCTGGGGTCTGGCTTCCATGGTGCCGGGGAATGGAGAGCCAACGAGCTGTGGGGAGGGAGACAGTTTCCACCTCTCTGGGGCCCACGCACCCCCCTCTCTCCCCAGCCCCTGGTGGCGGCGGCGTGTAACACCTGCTCGAGGAACCTCCGCTGCCGACCCTGTCTGAGCGCGGGAGCCTGAGGACCGGGTGGAGGCGGTGGGGACCCAGCAGCGCGCCGGGAGCGCTCCCCGGAATGAGCCGCCCCACCCACCCCAAGGCTGGAGCCGCTGCACCCTGCTGTCCCTCCCCAGGCCTTGGCAATGATGATCCCCCAAAGAGCCCGTCTGCACCCCAGACCCGGGGCCTCAGGCCTCCAGCTCCTGGGATCCGGGAGTCCATCCCGGCCCAGCCCCGCCAGCATCCCCGTGTACGGTCCCCCTGCACCTCCTTGTCTCAGCCCCGAAGATCCGTCCCCCTGGCCCCTCAGTGTCCATGTCTTGAGCTTAATAAACGTGCATTTGGTTTTTTCTCCTGTTCTGTCTGTGTGTTCTCATCTGTGGGGCACGGTGAGACAGAGTCTCTGCACCCCTACAGTTCTGTAGGGGTGCAGAACTGAACCCGGGGTAGCTCTCCCCTGCGTGCCCGGGGTTGCCCCCTCTTCCTTCTCCTCTCCCAGTGCCCCGAGTTGCCTCCCTCCAATCCCTTCTTCCTCAACACCTTCGGATTTGTCCTTTCCCTTCCTCCAGGGACCCCAGAATAGACCCCTCCCCTTTCTCCCCCTGCTTTCTCAGAGGCGTCCACTCACCCTAGACCTGCCGGCCCCATCCCCGTCCCCACCCTCCCCCACCACTGTGCCCTCACCCCTGCCCCCCGTTGCCCTCAGCGGCTCCCCCTCCTGCTCCCACCCCGGGCTCTGAAGCCAGGAAACCCAAGAGGAAATGACTGAGCCCGTCTGGGTCCCCGCCCGCTCGCGCTCCCCTGGCCACACCCTCCGCCTGGACGCAGCAGCCACCGCCGCGTCCCTCTCCCCACTAGGCTGCCGGCTCAGGACCCCCAGCTCCAACGTAAGTGCCTCTCGCGCGCCACCTCCATCCGCCGCCCCTCTGCCCACGGGCCGGGCTCAGGTGGGTAGGGGTTTGACCCCTTCCCCCCCTCTCTGTCCCCCATCCACGCCCACATCTCTCTGCCTCTCTCCTGGGCTACAGTGGGCCGCTCTGCCTCGCTCCTGCCGGCCTGCCTCAGTCTCCCCAGCTGTCTGCCACCCCCCTCGGACCGGTGCCTCTCAGATCTCCCTAGCGCGCCATCCCTGCAAGGCAGCCCCTGACAGCAACTCACTTTTTCCTCTGAGCGCAGGAGGCGTTACTCACTCTTCCTCCTTCCCCTCCTTGCCGACTCCTGGGCTCTGGGCCCCTGGGGGAGGGAAGAGGCCTCCTATCTACTCCTCTGCCCCAGTCCCCTCCTTGCGTCAGTCCTAGTGAGGGATAGGCGCCTGGCGGAAGGCGCAGGGAGGTGCTTCTCTGCTTCAGGAGTGCCTGCCGGCCCTTGCAGCTGCTGGGAGATCCATTTATCTGTTGCTTCTTGTTTTCTTTGGGGACCTGCAGGGGAAGGAAGCAGGGTGACTGTTTGATATCCCCACCTAAGACCCTCCCCTTTCCCCTGAGGCCAGCCGTCTGCCCTGGCAGGGGGTCCTGGAAGCCAGAGGTGTTTGCTCAGGGCAGGGAAGGGGCTGCAGGATCCCCGGGGGCTGCCAGAGGCCGGCCTCGCTGACATCGTGGCTGACCCCAGCATCGCCTGGTCCCACAGATGTCGCCCTTTGGTCGCCTGTGTCTTCTCACCATCGTTGGCCTGATTCTCCCCACCAGAGGTAAGACCCGTCTCTGGCCTCCACCCTGCCCCAGAGGCCCCAGCCAGGCCAGCCCTACATGTGCTGCAGGGTGGGTGGCTGGCGCGTGTGAACGTTCTGTCCCGCCCTGTCACCCTCCTGCTGAGCCGGCACCAGGAAGTGGGGATCCCTATGGCGGGGCGACGTTACACCCTCTTTGGACACCTCAAACCCGGGTGGCTGCTTCCAGTGAGTCTGGCCAGGGCCTGTCCCGCTGAGCATCCTCCAGTTTCACCTCCAAGAAGAACTCACTGAGTTTGATTTGGCGGGGAGATTGGTGTCAGTTTTCTACTCAGCAGCCAGGAAACCTCGGCTCCCAAAAAAGAGGATCACTGGGTCCTGGGGCATTACACAGTTAGACAAAGCTGTTGAGCTGGGGTTGGTCCAACGAGTTGGTGACATCTCAGCCTTGCCTGGAAAGTGTCTCCTGAAAGACAGGAACCGCGGGGGGGTCATTGAGCATCCTTTCTGCATGGCAGGTGTGGTGTGTGGTGTGTGTTAGCTCAGTTAGGCTTTGCCTCTGACAGTCAGTCACACCTGTTGTCATGCCCATTTTACTGATGAGGAAACTGAGGCTCAGCGAAGGGAAGTGTCCTGTGTCAGAGGACAGTGTGTGGGGGAGCCGGGAAAACAACTGTCCTGCCTGCCCCCAGAACCCAGAGTGCACACCCCACTGAAAGCACCCTCACTTCTCTTTCATAAAATGATTTTCATAAACTCATTCAGTCATTTGACAAATATTTATTGAGCACCTACTATGTGCTAGATATTTTGTGTACTGGGGAAACAGCAGTGAATAAAACAAGAGGTCACACTCTAGTGGGGAGAGACAAATTAGTAAGTTATATCATGTGCTAGGAGGTGTTATGTGCTTGCAGAAAAGTACAGGTAATGAGGATTGTTTAAACTGGGTGGTCAGGGAGGGCCTCACTGAGGAGGTGACACTGGGACCAACAAACACTTGGAAGAAATGAGGGAATGAGCCTTGCAGGTGTCTGGGGGCTGAGTGTTGTCTGGTGTGTTTTAAGAATAACAGGCAGGTGGGGTGGTTGGATTGGGATGAGAAGGGGCAGAGTGGGATGAAGAGAGGACAGAGAAGTGATGGGACCAGATGGAGGAGGACTTATGAGCCACATGAGGGCTTTGCTTTTATGTAGAGTGAAGTGCAGCCAGGGCAGGGCTCTGAGCCAGGCAGGCCCTGACCTGACTCAGGTGGTCCCAGGCTCCCTCTGGCTGCAGGTGGGAACAGACTGTGGGGGCAGGGACAGGAGCAGGGAACCCAGGGAGGAGGCTGTTCGGATGTCCAGGCTGGAGGGTACGGAGGCAAGGCCAGGGTGGGGGCAGTGGAGTTATCCAGCACCGACGACATGGTAAGCAGTGTGGGAGACCCTTCCCCTGCTCTGTGTCATTTCACCCTATCTATAGCCCTGTGCAGTAGATTCGATTATTATGCCCGCTTTGCAGATGGAGCAGCTGAGGCTCAGAGAAAGGACTTTACTCGTTCCAGGTCACACAGCAAGAAAGTTGTTGGGGGCAGGATTTGAAACCAGGGTCTGGGCTTACCCTAGCACTGGGCTCACTAGACTAAACTGACTCTCCCACCCCACAGGGATGGGCGGGGAGGGGGCCTAGAAGAAGGAGTCCCAGGCATTGGCATAGCTGAAAACACTTTCAGAATTATGGATTGATACTGTCAAAGCTGAGTGATTCCACCAGCAGACAGGACCCCTAAGGTTTCACGAGGGAGTGGAGGGCGGGGGTGGTGAGAGGAGGGGGACCAGGCTCCCTCCTGACTTCTCATCTTTGATTCCCTAGGACAGACGTTGAAGTATACCACGTCCATTTCTTCAGCAGACCCAACTATCATGGACATTCAGGTCCCTACACCAGCCCCAGGTGAGGAAAGAGGGACATGTCTATCAAGATCCTGTCATTGCAAATAACAACAGCAACAAAAATCCCAAACTGGGACCCAACAAGGGAATTTATGGATTTACGTAACGAAAAAGTCCAGGTACAGACCTTCAGGCATGGCTTGATCTAGGTGCTCAAATGATGCTATCAGGAAGCTCTCTCTACCTCTTGTTTCTGTTTTCTCTGTGTTGTCTTCATTTCCAGGAAGAGTCTCCTCTCATGGGGCCAAGATGATCCCTTGAAGCCTGGGGCTCTCATCCTGTCTGCTGAGAATCCCAG
Organism: Piliocolobus tephrosceles; assembly: GCF_002776525.5. NCBI lineage: Eukaryota > Metazoa > Chordata > Mammalia > Primates > Cercopithecidae > Piliocolobus > Piliocolobus tephrosceles. The sequence goes on along the minus strand of NC_045454.1, from coordinate 22,232,175 downwards.
CAGGAGAATTTCCCTTCCCCAGTCCAGCAAATGTCCCAGAACCGAGTTATCTTTGGCCAGGCTCAGGTCGCATCCCTGAGCTGGCCACTGTGGCCACAGGCATAGGAAGCTGATTGGCCAGGCCTGGGTTCCATGCCTAACCTCCACCAGGGCTGGAGTCACACCCACTGAATAAAGGGGACCAAGAGTCAGGGAAGGATGGTCCCTAAAGGAAGTTCTGGGGCTTTTTATCAGAGCAAGGGCATTTGGGAAGCTGAGTTAAACACGTTTTTTTAGGCAGCACTTCTCAGAGTCTTGAGAAAGCTAATTTGCAGCCAGCATCTCGAAGAAGGAGCTGTAGTGTGGCATCTGTGGGACGTAAGGTCCCAAAGAAGAGGACATATTGGTAGCACATTTCAGCAGTTAGCAAATGGCTGGATTAATTAAGCCATTTCTATTACATTAAAATGGAGTTGCTATGGGAATCTCTGGCATCTCCATCCATAGATCTTGTCCACTTCTTTTTCTCTCTCCTGTTCTCTCCCTGACCCCTTGTTTCTGGACTCCAGACGCAGTCTACACAGAACTCCAGCCCACCCCTCCGACCCCAACCAGGCCTGCTGATGGTGAGTAGCACAGGGGCAGGGGGTGGGGACAGGACCAGGGCAAACAGTTTCCCCTCTTCTCTGACACTCTAGGTCTTTGGTTGCCCATTTCAGTCCCTACTCCCAGCTCTGAATGCCCTGGTTCACTTTGGGTGGGGCAGCCAGCCAACTCCATTCAATTCTTTAGAAAGAGAAAAGCACAACACTTTTGAAATTGTGAAATTAGCATGCATATAGAAAAATACAAAACCCATAAATTTACAATGTAATGACTTACTCTAAATTGAATCCGTATGTAACTACCAACCAGGTCAAAGAGCAGAACTTTGCAAACACCCCCAGAAAGTCTGTGTGCCAGTCCTATTTGTTTCTTCCTTTCATCTCTTTTTTCTCTGAGCCCTTTTTTGAATTTTTTGAACAATTTTTGGATGTTTTCTTGGAGTATAATTCAAAAAGTGCTCCTGGCCAGGCACAGTGGATCACGCCTGTAATCCCAGTGCTGTGAGAGGCCAAGGTGGATGGATCACTTGAGCTCAGGAGTTCTAGACCAGCCTGGGCAACACAGTGAGACTCCATCTTTACAGAAAAATACAAAAATTTGCCGAGTACATTGGTGTGCTCCTGTAGTCCCAGCTACTCAAAAGGCTGAGGTGGGAGAATCAGTTGAGCCCAGAGGCAGAGGTTGCAGTGAGCCGAGATCTCGCCATTGCACTCCAGCCTGGGCAACAGAGCGAGACCCTGTCTCAAAAAAAAAAAAAGTGCTCCCCAATTTTTTCAATCGATGTTTAAAGATGCAGTAGTACGTAAACACTTTCTACGTGGAAAGAATAAAATGATTGTAGCAAAACTAAACCCCTTTGTCACCTTCCCTCCCCAATCCTTGTTCTCTCCCTCTGTCTCCGAGAGGTCCCCACCATTAGCATCGGGGTAGGTCCCCAGTGATACCATATCCCATGTTTATCACCTGGAGAAAATGCACTGATTGTGTGCTGTGTTTGTGTGAGCTTAAGGAGATCGGATGATTGTTCTGCAACTTGCTTTGCTTCTTCATGCAGTCGCATGTTTGGAAGTTCTCACATCACCGCATAAAGACTTGTTTTGTTTTCTCTGCCGCCTGGTGTTCCACAAGGCGCCTACGTCACAGCTCATGGAGTCACACACTTCTTGATGCACGTGTTGGCTGTTTCCAGCTTTTTCTGTCTACACCCAGTGCCACAATGAGCAACCTTGTCCCTTCCTCCTTGAGCAAACGCACTTGGAATATGTACTGACTATGTGCTGGTCATAGTTCTAAATATTTTGCGTATGTTAACTCATTCAACTTTCACGCAAACCCTAAGAGGCAGAAATTACCATTGTCCCCATTTTACAGACAAGGAAACAGAGACGCTGAGTAACTGGTTCAAGGTCTCACAGCAAGTCAGGGATGCAGCAGGAATCAAAGTCCAGGAAACTGGCCGCCCAGAGCCTGTGCTTTTATCCCAAAACAGTACAGGGCAAATAACATGAATGCTTAATGTTTTAGAATTTGCCCTCCTGCCGCCCAGGCACGGTGGCTCATGCCTGACATCCCAGCACTTTTGGAGGCTGAGGCGGGTAGATCACTTGAGCCCAGGAATTGGAGACCAGCCTGGGCAACAAAGCAAAACCTATTTTCTACAAAAAGTACAAAATGATTACCTGGGCATGGTGGCATGTGTCTGTAGTCCCAGCTACCTGGGAGGCTAAGGCGGGAGACTCACTTGAGCCCAGGAGTTCAAGGCTGCAGTGAGCTATGATTGCACCACTGCGCTCCAGCTCAGGCTGGAGTGAGACCCTGTCTCAAAAATAAATAAATAAATAAAAGTAAAAATAAAGGTTGCCCTTCCAAGTGGCTGTGCCCACTTCCTCACCCACCAGCAGTGTGCAGGAGAGTGCCCCCATCCCATTCCTACAGTGACACCTGGTATATTGACGTCTTAGGGTTTTGCCAGCCTCTTAGTTTTTTTCTGAGATGAAGTTTTGCTCTTGTTGCCCAGGCGGGAGTGCAATGGGGCAATCTTGGCTCACCGCAACCTCCGCCTCCCGGGTTCAAGCGATTCTCCTCCCTCAGCCTCCCGAGCAGCTGTGATTACAGGCATGAGCCACCATGCCCAGCTAATTTTGTATTTTTAGTAGAGACAGGGTTTCTCCATTTTGGTCAGGCTGGTCTTGAACTCCCGACCTCAGGTAATCTGCCCGCCTCGGCCTCCCAAAGTGCTGGGAATACAGACATGAGCCACCGCGCCTGACCCTAATTCACTCTTTCTTATCCTTCCCTCCTTGCTCTTCTGACCTGAATAGAAACACCACAACCCCAGACCCAGACCCAGACCCAGACCCAGACCCAGCAACCGACAGAAATGGATGGGCCTCTAGTGACAGATCCAGAGACACACAAGAGCACCAAAACAGGTATATAGCATGGGACTGAGAGCAGCAGCCTATGATTTTTATTTAATTCTCTATCTAGGTCAACATTTCCCTCAGTACGTTTCTCGGTGCCCCTGTTTGGGGAATTGTTAACACATTTTAAAAAAAATGTTTTCGGTTTGTGGTCAAAGTTATTTGGGGAACCCTGAGTTAAAGTTAACCATGTTTCTTTATGGCAGGACTTCTGAGAGTCTTGATTAAGCTAATTTGCAGCAAAGGATCCCCAAGGGGCAGCATGCAGTATGCACTGTTTCCCTAACTGGTAGAACTTTCTTGCCATCAGTTCCCCTCGGAGGCTGGTGCTATAAAATATGCCTGTGGATATTTCTTTTTTGTACATCTCCTTAATGTTAGAACAGGAGCTTTTCAGTTGCAAAATATAGAAAATTCACCTTACACACACACACACACACACACACAAGACTGATTGGCTATATAAGCTCTGGAAAGTCCAGAAGTATCCAACTTCAGGCATAGCTGGATCAAGGCACATAAGCACTGTCATGAATGCTTTGTTTCCTCTCTTGGTTCTGTTGTCTTCATTCTTGACTAACTTCTCCCCTCTGGATGGCAGAGATGGTCCCCTAGTTCTAACTTTAGGTCACATACCTGGTGGCTGCAGAACAAAATCTTTCCTATTATTTCTAGCCTGAGGCCTAGAATTGATTCTCATTGGTCCAGCTGGAGTCACATGCTCATGTCTGAACCAATGAGAGCCTGAGAAATGAACTATTCTCATTGGCCAGGCCTGAATCTTGTGCCTCACCCTGGGGCTGGAGAAGAGGCTCAGCCAGCCATGCTTGAACCACACAGACCAACAGTCAGGGAAGAGGGAATTTTCCTCTGGACAAGTGAGTTAGTATTACCAGAAGGTGTAGGAAAGGAGACTGAGCTGAGATAAGGCAACAGATCGCCTCTAATGCCTGTGTGATGATCCTTATTTGAGGGCCAGCCCCCCAACTGGAAAGTATTGTGATGTAGGCCACTCCCAGGCTGAGAGACATGTACAGCTGTGCAGACTGGGCACTAAACAAGACCACATACCACCTCTCAGGCTATGCCATTCCCTTTGTCGGTCTTTATAACTGTTCCAGTTTTCTAGTGATAGCAGTAAAGCATCTCATTCTTTTTTTTTTTTTTTGAGGCGGAGTCTTGCTCTGTCGCCCGGACTGGAGTGCAGTGGCCGGATCTCAGCTCACTGCAAGCTCTGCCTCCCGGGTTTACACCATTCTCCTGCCTCAGCCTCCCGAGTAGCTGAGACTACAGGCGCCCGCCACCTCGCCCAGCTAGTTTTTGTATTTTTAGTAGAGGCGGGGTTTCACCGTGTTAGCCAGGATGGTCTCGATCTCCTGACCTCGTGATCCGCCCGTCTCGGCCTCCCAAAGTGCTGGGATTACAGGCTTGAGCCACCGCGCCCGGCCTAAGCATCTCATTCTTACAGAATCTATTAAAACAATCCTACAACAGATGGAAATAAAGTGCCTTACGGAAGGAAACTTTTCTGTTTTGTACAAAAGTGCACCTGTAGGGGGTGGGGGATAGCAGCTGTGTCCACACTTATCAATTGATAAAGCATTCTCACATCTCTGCATTAATTTACCGAGTCTTTGCTGACCTGAGTTGCTCTATGTATTGGTCCATATTCCTCGATATATGTGACAGAAATTCATCAAGGATAAATGGCTGTCACTGCTGAGCCTCTGGGTTGCTTAGAGGCTGGGCATGAAAGCCCCCAGGCCTCTCTTCCTCCTCTATCTTTGCTTCTCTTCCACCTAGGAAGGAAATGGCTCCTTCCTATTTGAGCGTCCTAGCTCAAAGCTTCCAGGCTTCACCTAGGGTTTTAATCTGCTCAGGTTACCGTAATGAAATACCACAGACTGGATGACTTAAACAGTAGGAATCCATTTCTCCCGGTTCTGGAGATGGGAAGTCCATGATCGAGGTGCCAGCAGTGTTGGTTTCTGGCGAGGGCTCCCCTTGGGTTACAGACAACCATTCTCTTGCTCTGTCTTCACCATGTCCTCTCCATGTGTGGGTGGGCTTGTGAGCTTGAAAGCAAGCTCTCTGGTGTCTTCTTATAAGGGCACTAATCCCATCATTAGGGCCCCACCCTCATGATCCTATCTAACCCTAATTACCTCCCAAAAGCCCTCGCTCCAAATACCATCACATACGGAATTCGGTGGGGCGGATAGAATTCAGTCTATAGTACCTAGCTGTCACTCAGTATCCCTACTTGGGATTTCAAAGGACTCAGGGAAGGTCACATGCTTCCTTTTGTAGCCTGGGTTATAACTGGGGAAGGGAGGGCAATGTCCTCCCACAAAGAAAGGGGGAGCTATTCCAGAAGGAGGAAGGAGTGCTGAGCAAACATTAACAGCAAGGGCTGACTTTTGCTGAGAGCTTATTCATGCTGGGCACTGTGCTAAACTTTTGTATATTCAGTCATTCAATGCTTGTGATCATCCTGTGTGGTGGGAACTGTCATTACTCCCATTTTACAGGAAAGGGAACTGAGGCCCAGAAAGGTTACTCAGCTTGCCTTAGGCAATACAGCCAAGAGTGGCAGAACCAGAATTTGAGTCTAGACTATCTTGCCCCAGGGTGCATGAGCACTGCACACCAGTATGGCTGTCCTTTGCATTCCTGTGGTCTCTGCCGTTGATCTGGCTTATGCCTTCCTCTGGGCAATGCATTCCCTGAATATCTTGTAATCCTTGGCTGCCAGTTCCTATTTAGGGTGTGGGGCACCAAGGTAGTTCCAGGGAACTTGGGTTTCATGAGGGAGCTTCTCTGCCTGCTGGCTTCTTGTTGAGGCCTCAGATGTGGTGTGGTGGCACTTCTCAGTGCTGGGGGAGGCCTTTTCTTGGAGGTACTGTTTTTTTTTTTTTTTTTTTTTTTTTTTTTGGAGGCAGAGTCTTGCACTTTCACCCAGGCTGAAGTGCAGTGGCACGATCTCAGCTCACTGCAAGCTCCTCCTCCCTGGTTCAAGTGATTCTCCTGCCTCAGCCTCCTGAGTAGGTGGGACTACAGGCGCCTGCCACCACACCCGGCTAACTTTTTTTGTATTTTTAGCAGAGACGGGAGTTCACCATGTTAGCCAGGATGGTCTCGATCTCCTGACCTCATGATCCGCCCGCCTCAACCTCCCAAAGTGCTGGGATTACAGGCGTGAGCCACCACACCCAGCCCTTTTTTTTTTTTCGAGAGAAGAATCCTTTGGTATTTTCCGTCCTGGGGGCAGAAATGATATTCAGAATAGTTTTGTTGTTGTTGTTGTTTTTGAGATGGAGTCTTACTCTGTTGCCCAGACTGGAGTGCAGTGGTGAAATCTCGGCTCACTGCAAATTCCCCCTCCCACGTTCAGGCAATTCTCCTGCCAGCCTCCCGAGTGACTGGGATTACAGGTGTGTGCCACCAGTCCCGGCTAATTTTTGTATTTTTAGTAGATATGGGGTTTCACCGTTTTGGCCAGGCTGGTCTTGAACTCCTGGCTTCAGGTGATCTGCCCGCCTCAGTCTCCCAAAGTGCTGGGGTTACAGGCGTGAGCTGCTGCACCTGGACAATATTCAGAATGTTTTAAAAGTGTCTCTAGACTATGTAGCTGGGTCAGAGTGCCTGGCAGGTGTTGCCTTTTAGTTCCTTTATCTCCTGGATTATAGTGTGGGCCAGAAGGTCTTAGGAGAGGTGTCTGGAGTCCCTCAGGGATTGAGGCAGATCAGATAGTCATAACTAGGGGGTGCATGCTTATTTCAGCATTTTAATGCCTGCCATTACTTATTGCCTCTGGTATGGAGTAGGGGGGATGCCTGACCCTGCACACCAGCTGTGTAGATGTGGGAGAGGGATTTCTTCCAGATGCAGACTCTCAGTAATATCCCTTGTTTCTGCCTCCATGGCTCACTCCTGCCCTCCACTGATCTGGCCACTCTCTCAGCTCATCCCACTGAAGACACCACGACACTCTCTGAGAGACCATCCCCAAGCACAGACGTCCAGACAGACCCGCAGACCCTCAAGCCATCTGGTCAGTAATTGCCTCCCCAGACTGGAAGCAGGCTATTTTCTGTTCACTGTGTATTTCCAGCACCTGGAATACAGCCCAGCACAGAATAGTTCTCAGTAAACACGTGATGGGAGAGTAAATGACTTCAATCCTGGCAGAGGGTGGGCACGTGATAAATGTCTGAATAGATAAATGAATGCATAAATTATTGCTGCATACAAACCACCTAAAAACTCAGTGGCTTAAAATGATAACCATTTATTTAGCTCTCATTTCTGCAATTTGGAAATCTAGGGTGTGCTCAGCTGTCTGGTTCTTCTGGTTTCAGCTGGACTTACTCAAGTCTCTGAGGTCAGTTGTGGGTCAGCAGAGAGCTCTGTTTCTAGGGGCAATTTGATTCTTTCCTTGGTGGTCTTATCCTCCACTTCCTGCTCAGTCAACTCCCCAGTGAATGAATAGAAATGATATGCCCATGGGTCACATAGAGAGCCCGTTCATCCATTCATTCAACAGATATTCACTGAGTACCTGTTGTGTGCTAGGCTAGGTTCTAGGGGACAGAAATAGAGTGGTGAACAAGCCAGACAAAATCTCTGCCCTCATGGAACTATTATTCTAGTGGTAAGAGAAACACAACAAGAAATAATCATAATAAGTATGTATCAGTTGATTTTAACTTGCTATCAAGAAAAATAAAGTAGGGTTAGAGAGTGACTGGGGAGTACAGGTTGAATATTCTTTATCCAAAATGCTTTGGACCAGGAGTCTTTCAGATTTCGGGTTTTAGAATATTTGCATTATACTTACCAGTTCAGCATTCCTGACCCAAAAATCTGAAGTCCAAAATGTTCCAATGGGCACTTCCTTTCGGTGCCATGTCAGACTGTTACCAGAAAGGGGTCCCAATCCAGACCCCAAGAGAAGGCTCTTGGGTCTTGCACCAAAAAAGAATTCAGAGTGAGTCCATAGAGTTTATTAAGAAAGTAAAGGAATAAAGAATGGCTACTCCATTGACAGAGCAGCCTATTTTTATGGTTGTTTCTTGATTATATGCTAAATAAGGGATGGATTCATGAGTTTTCTGGGAAAGGGGTGGGCAATTCCTGGAACTGAGGGTTCCTCCCCTTTTTATACTGTATAGGGTAACTTTCTGACATTGCATGGCATTTGTAAACTGTCATGGTGCTGGTATTTGAGTGTCTTTTAGCATGCCAATGTATTATAACTAACGTATAATGAACTGTGAGGATGACCAGAGGGCACTCTCATTGCCATCTTGGTTTTGGTGGATTTTAACTGGCTTCTTTACTGCAACCTGTTTTATCAGCAAGGCCTTTATGACCTGTACCTTGTGCCGACCTCCTGTCTCATCCTATGACTACCAATGTCTAACCTCTGGGGAATACAACCCAGTAGATCTCAGCCTTATTTTACCCTATTCGAGATGGAGTTGCTTTGGTTCAAACACCTCTGACGTGACATCAAAAAGTGTCAGATTTGGGAACATTTTGGATTTTGGATTTGGGCATTAGAGATAGTCAACCTGTATTTCACATACAAAACCAGGGAGGGCCCCACTGGGAAGGGAGTGAAGGAGGGAGTCATGTGGATGTCTAGGGAAAGTGTGTTCCAGACAGAGGAAACAGCCAGTGCAAAGGCCCTGAGGTGAGAAGGTGCCTGCACGTTCAACAGCAGGGAGGCTGGTAGGACTGGAGTGCAGGGAGTGAGGGGAATGGGGAGGAAATGAGATTAGAGGAATAATGGGAACCAGATTGTGTGCCATGGTGAGGATTTTGGTTTTTGTTCTAAGGGTACCCAGGTGCCCCCCTTTCCTGACTTTGCCATTCACATATTCACTTCACAAACCTTTGCTGAACCCTGACTTGCTCTTTGTCTGCCTCTCCAGGTTTTCATGAGGATGACCCCTTCTTCTATGGTAAGTTATCCACAGGAAGATGTGGGGGAAGGAAAGGTGAAGGCCCCTCTGACTCTACCCCTCATTTTTCTCTCTGCAGATGAACACACCCTCCGGAAACGGGGGCTGTTGGTCGCGGCTGTGCTGTTCATCACAGGCATCATCATCCTCACCAGTGAGAACTGGAGTTGGGTGGGAAGGGCACCAAGACCAGGAGGGGGCTTATGACTGAGGGCTGGGTTCTCAAAGGTCCCTGGGCAATTTTGTTTTAAATGAGGTATCTATTAGCTGCATATCCATACAAACCACCACAGAATTCAGTGGTTTAAAATAATGACCATTTATTGAGCTCTCAAGACCACAGTTTGGAAATGTAGGCTGGGCTCAGCTGGATGATTCTTCTAGTCTCAACTGGATTTACTCTCCCATCTGAGTGCGGTTGTGGGTCAGCAGGAAACTCTGTTTCTGGGGCACCTTGGCTCCTTGCCTCATCATTTTATCCTTCACTAAGCTAGCTTGGGCTTGTTCGCATGGTGGTGGCAGGGGTCTAAGAGAGAGTAAATGCATGTAGGCTCAGAACTGGCCATTATCACTTCTGCCTCATTCCATAGGTCAAAGCAAGTCGCAAGGCTGGGCTTCACTCAAGGAAATAGACTCCACCTCTTGATGGGAAGACAGGCAAAGTCACATGGCAAAGGACATGGATACTGACAGGGAGAGGTAGAGACTAAGGGCCGTTTGGCAGTCAGCATACCACCCCAGCAGTCACAAGCTCACTGCACCCAGGCCCGGCACGGGACAAGGGTTAAACAAGGCTGTGTTGGGAGGAGATACCTGAGGATTAAATGCCTCATGGAACAACCTCACCCACTCAATCCAGCAAGAATAGAGGCTTGGAGCAGCCAGAGTAACTACTCTTTTAAGAGCTTAATGTTTCTGTAAAATCTTTTGGTACTCAAATGTTGACAGCTGTGTTGATCAGATTCATGGCAGGTGGCAGAAGGACCTGCAAAGGGTTAACTGGAGAACGTTTAATAGAGTGGTATCTCCGAGGTACAGTCAGGGTAATGAGATGGTGCAGTGCCCTAGGACCAGCAAGGATGGAGACCTGTTTATCCCCCAGCCTGAGGGACGAGAGGAGATACTGGCTTTGCAGGAGGCCTGGTGAGAGATGGAACTGGGGGTGGGGCTGCTGGCAGGAGCTGTGGCCTCAGAAAGAGGGTTCCAGCCACTGCCTCACTTGTGACCAAACCAGGAGGGAGCAGGGAGGGTAAGGATCAGATACCTAAACCTCCCTCTCCTCCCACCCCACTGTCTCCTGCCAGTGTTTAACTAGAGGGCAAGGGGCCCAGGGCCCAACGCAGGGACAGGAAGGTGTAGGGAAAGGCAGAATAACATGCAGAGAAACTAATTTTTAAAAAAGGTTTTCAAAATGTTGTGGGTGAAATAAAACACAAGCTGTCAGTTAATCTGTATAACCAATGCCAAGTTTCATTACCTCTCTTGTCCAACTTCCTTATTAAGAAAATGAGCATAGTCACATCTTTTTTTGCCTTAAGGGGAGAGGCAGAATTCTAACAATCATAAAACATGATTCCTGATATATACAGAATCCCCACTGCCTGTAACACCCTGAGAGTCAAGCACTCTTGCCTCGTTCATGCAACATGTGTGTGTTGATCCTGACTTTGCACCAGGCCCTATTCTCACCCCAGTGGTGAAGTTAAGGCTCAGAGAGTTAAGGAGTTTGCCTAAGGTCACGCAGCACATAAGAGTCAGTGAATTCATTTGCTGGCGGGTCACGGCTCACTCCTGTAATCCCAGTACTTTGGGAGGCCAAGGTGGGAGGATGGCTTGAGCCCAGGGGTTCAAGACCAGCCTGGGCAAAATGGCAAGATCCTGTCTCTACACAAATAATTAAAAAAAAAAAAAAAAGAATCAGTGAAGGATTGGACCCAGGTTTGTGTGAGAGCAGAGCCTGAACGTTAGCTCTGGGGCCATGTATTTTTCCAACAGCAAATACTTGTGGGCACCTCGTGTGTGCCAAACCTATGCTGGGTGATGCTGGGGGCATGGTGGTGACAAGCAGCCCTGGTCCCTGTCCTCAGGAACTCACATCTGGTCAGGAGAAGATGATAAGCAAATAAATGCGTGAATGAGTGGATACAGAGAAAGATACTTGCCAAATAAAGCAGAGTGACAGGGAAGAGAGGGGTGGGGAGAAAAGCCCTCCCTGGAGTGGTGAAATTGGAACTGACACCTGATGATGAGAAGATGAATCACCAGGTAGAGAGGGCAGCAAGTGCCAAGTCCTGGAGGCAGGAATGAGCTGCGCCCATTGCTATAGCAGCAGAGGAAGCAAAGTAGCCAGGACAGGATAGGCTGCGGGAGAGTAGAAGAAGACGAGGCCAGAGAGCTGAGGGGCTGGAGGAGGCAAGGGTGGCAGATGTTTTCTAAAGTACCCTTGGCTTCTAAGGTCCCCCCTCCCTCACTCTGGACCAGCCACAGATGAGTCTCTGGAGCCCATCTGTGTCCTCCTACCTCAAGGCCTTTGCGCTGCTGTTCCCTCTGCCTGTAACACCTTTCCTCCAGGTGTCTCCCTTACCTGCTTCAGACCTTTGCTCAAATGTCACCTCCTTGGCGGGCCGCAGTGGTTCACGTATGTAATCCCAGCACTTTGGGAGGCCAAGGCAGGTGGATCCCTTGAGGCCAGGAGTTCAAGACCAGCTTGGCCAACATGGTGAAACCCTGTCTCTACTAAAAATACAAAAATTAGCTGGGCGTGGTGGCATGTGCCTGTCATCTCAGCTACTCGGGAGGCTGAGGCAGGAGAATCACTTGAACCCAGGAGGTGGAGGTTGCAGTGAGCCGAGATTGCACCACTGCATTCCAGCCTGGGCGACACAGCAAGACTCTGTCTCAAAAAAAAAAAAAAAAAAAAAAAGTCGCCTCTTCATTGAAGCCCCAGTAGCCATCCCCGTGAGAATGAGCCCAGCTCCTGGGCCTCCATGCCTCCTTCCTGGCCTTATTTCCCATCATAGGACTTAACACCATCCCACGTAGTGCCTTCATACATTTGACTTTGTTATTTTTCTTCTTGTTGGTCTTTCCCCATAGAAAGACAAATCTGCCAGGGCAGGGATTTTTTTCTTTATCCTCAACTGTGTTCTTAGTGCCTGAATGAATGAATAAGTGACATACAAAATAATGGGAGTTTCCAAACGGCTTATCTGTGAGCCTGTGTGGGAAGCACCTCTCGCAGGGCTTCTCGGTGCGTTTCTCCATCATTTGTTTATGAAGCTGCCTTTGAGCTTCCGGAGGGGCAGGGTTGATCAACCTGGTTCCCCAGCTCCAGAACACACAATAAGAATCAATATCGCTCTAGCTCATGACTGAACCATTTCCTTCACCCACAGGTGGCAAATGCAGACAGCTGTCCGGGTTATGCCGGAATTATTGCAGGTGAGTCCATCAGAAACAGGAACCGACAACCCGCTGAGCACCCCAAGACCAAGCCCCCTGCCAGCTCACCGTGCCCAGCCTCCTGCATCCCCTCGAAGAGCCTGGCCAGAGAGGGAAGGCACAGACGATGAAGCTGGAGCCAGGGCTGCCGGTCCGAGTCTCCTACCTCCCCCAAACCTACCCATCCCTGAAGGCTGCCTGGCGCCTTGGGGACTGCCCCTCAAGTTATCTCCTCTGTTCAGACAAAAAGTAAAGCACTGTGGTCCTTTCCCCAGGATCTCTGATCATTTGGGACAGGGGAGTGGAAAGAGGAGGCAGGGGCTGCCTCGGGGCCCTCAAGGAATAAAACAAAGGCTGGACGTGGTGGCCCACACCTATAACCCCAGCCCTTTGGGAGGCTGAGGTGGGAGGATCACTTGAGGCCAGTAGTTCAAGACCAGTCTGGGCAACATAGTGAGACCTTGTCTCTACAAAAAATAAAAATATTAACTGGGCCTGGTGGTGCTTGTCTAGAGTCCCAGCTACTCAGGAGGCTAAGGCAGGAGAACTGCTTGAGCCCAGGAGGTCGAGATTTTAGTGAGCTGTGATTGCACCACTATATTCCAGCCTGGGTGACACAGTGAGATCCTGTTTCTAAAAAAGAAAAATAAAAAAAGCCAAGGCAGGGAATAAAGTGAAGGAAGCCAGTCTAGTGTGTAGCAGACAGGATGGTGGTAGGTGGGTATAGGTGACTCTGTGTGTTGGGTGACTCTGGCCAGAGAGAGAGCCAAGGCTGGCTTCTGCCTGCAGGCAGTTTGAGAACACTGGTATGGTCCCCACAGGGGAGCAGGTACCCGGTGTCAGCTCACCCCTAACATTTTTAAGGGTTTGGAGGTCCCAGATCGCAGGGATCCCCTCTCCTTCCTACTTCTAGTCCCTTCCCACACTGGGAGGGGCCTTGCATACATGAGTGTGGATGCCACAGCCTGCACCTCCAAGTTCCATCCACAGCCCCCAGTACACATATGGCCACCATCTGGGCCACTTCTTGGCTTAGGAATTTGTCCACCAAGAAGGCCTTGCAGGCCCCAGCCTGGGCTCTGAGCAATTTGAGAGAGGAATTCAGGGGTCCTAGGGATCTAGAACTTGGTCAAGAAGAGCATAGATGCTGGTGGGCACTTCCTAAAGGCCTTTGGCTCCACCAGGTTACGTCACAGCAGGGCCCCTGAAGTGCAGGACTTAGACCAGAGCTCTACCCAGGCTTAAGGGTCATGCCAAAGTCAAGAGACAAGGTCCTGGTCACAGGGCTTGCATAACCATGTTTCACAAACTTCAGGTCACAACCCATTCATGGGTTACTAAATCAGTTTAGTGGGCTCTGAGTAGCATAAGAAAAAAGAGAGAAAGAAAGAATAATTTTAAAAAGACATTAGTACATCACTAATAACAAGTGTATGATTGTATATATATAGTATACATAGCATGTCATAAACATCGTATGTAATATATAATGTATAGAATATGACAATTATAATTATAATGACATATATAGTTATTAATACATCACTATAAATGTTATTACTGCATCACTAATCTCTAAGACTGTATATATAATATGTAGCATGTTATATACATTATATATGTATACATATATATGTTATAATATGTATATTATGCACATACATGGGGATACTAAAATTATTTCATTATTTGCACCTACCACCTAAAGCAGAACAGATGTCTAACTGATCAGGAGGGGATGTCATCTAGATATGAGTATACATTTATGTATATAATGGATTATGTCTTTTTTCGTTGTTTTTTTTGAGATGGAGTCTCACTCTCTCAAGCTGGAGCTCAGTGGAGCGATCTCAGTTCACTGCAACCTCCGCTTCCCAGGTTCAAGTGATTCTCCTGCCTCAACTTCCCAAGCAGCTGAGATCACAGATGCCCACCATCACGCCTGGCTAATTTTTGTATTTTTAGTAGAGATGGGGTTTCGCCATGTTGGCCAGGCTGCTCTTGAACTCCTGACTTCAGGTGATCTGCCCACCTCGGCCTCCCAAATTGCTGGGATTACAGGCATGAGCTACCTTGCCCAGCCTGAGTATGTCTATTAAATTGAATCATTTGAAAATGGCAATATTCAAATGTGTTTGACCTATAAAACTAGCAATGTCATATGGCTCACCCTAACAGTATACATGATAGTGTGCTATGAAATGCATTTCATACTGCAGGTTGCTTTTTGAAAACGTTGAGAAGCACTGGGGAGTGGGGGACGTAGGTTGTGGTAGGGAAGATAAATTTCTGCTTAGAACAGGAAATGCTGACAGCTATGTTTGCCTGCTGGCAGGGTGGTGCTGGTGTGTGCAAGATGTTTCTAGGACAATAGTTCTCAAACTTCAACATCACATACTCCCAACTTCTGACATGTTTTCATCTCATCTGTACTATTATTCTCTCTTTTGAAAGATCAACTCCCTTTTTAGCTTAAACATATTTATTTTAAAACCTGCAATCATATATGGAAAATCAGTACTGCTTAATGTAGATAGTAGATAGCTATAAAGATAAATCCAAGGCCAGGCGCAGGGGCTCACACCTGTAATCTCAGCACTTTGGGAGGCCGAGGCAGGTAGATCACTTGAAGTCAGGAGTTCAAGACCAACCTGGCCAACATGGTGAAACCCCGTCTCTACCATATAAAAATACAAAAATTAACTGGGTGTGGTGGCGCACGCCTGTAGTCCCAGCTACCCAGGAGGCTGAAGCACAAAAATTGCTTGAACCCAGGAGGCAGAGGCTGCAGTTAGCTGAGATCGTGTCACTGCACTCCAGCCTGGGTGACGGAGTTTGACTCTGTCAAATAAATAAATAAATACACTCAGTGAAAAGAAATGAAGATGTTATGTTGCATTCTAGCTGGGTCTGGAGTTTTTTGCAGAGGGCTCTGAACCAGAGGCCTGGGTCTGTGGTGTTGGAGGGAGACCCTCAAATATCAGGGAGGTGATCCTCACGCTGCTGCCCAAAGAAACTGCAGGGTTGGGGAGGCCCAGGAGAACTCTCACTTCTGACACCAGCTGCAGGTTTGAGGGTTCCCAAGGGTTTGACAATTCACTACAGGGACTCACGGAACTCACTGAATGCTCTCAGACTCACAGTTATGGGTTATTATAGTGAAAGGAAACAGAGAAAGCCAGCCGAGGACAGAGACACGTGAGGAAGTCCAGGAATGTCCCAAGTGCAAAGCTTCCAGCTGTCTCCTCCCAGCACTGTCTTCTGTGGGTACCCATGTGGGACAGCACACGCAGAGTGTTGCCAATCAGGAAAACCCACTCGAGCCTTGGCGTCCAGGGTTTTTACTGGGGTTCAGTCACATAGACCTAATTGACCACATGTGTGACCGACATTAGTTTCCAGCCCCTCCAGGGGTGGAGCTGATACTGTGTGGCCCACAGCCCCCACCGGAAATCACACTGTTAGAAATGATCTGGTGTGTCCCTAGGTCCTTATGTAAATAGAGACACTCTTATCAGGCAGAATATTCCAGGGGCTTAGAGATTATCTTCCAACAGCAAGGCCAAAAGTCAGCCCTTTCTTTGGGGTAAAATTAATTTCTTACTATAGAGACTTTCTCCCTCATCTCATTTGATGGATTAAGAGATATTCAAGGCCGGGGGCAGCGGCTCATGCCTGTAATCCCAGCACTTTGGGAGGTTGAGGCAGGCAGATCACCTGAGGTCAGGAGTTCGAGACCAGCCAGGCCAACATGGCAAAACTCCATCTCTATTAAAATACAAAAATTAGCCAGGCGTGGTGGTGGGCACCTGTAGTCCCAGGTACTCAGGAGGCTGAGGCAGGAGAATCGCTTGAGTCTGGGAGGCGGAGGTCTCAGTGAGCTGAGATTGTGCCACTACACTCCAGCCTGGGCAACAGAGAGACTGTATTTTGAAAGAGAGAGAGAGAGAGAGAAAGAAAAAGAAAGAAAGAGAAAGAGAGAAAGAGAGGAAGAGAGAAAGAAAAAAAGAAAAGAAGAAAAGAAAGAAAGAAAGAAAGAAAGAAAGAAAGAAAGAAAGAAAGAAA
>NC_045454.1:22182971-22215682 GCF_002776525.5 Piliocolobus tephrosceles | reverse complement strand
AAAGAAAGAAAGAAAGAAAGAAAGAAAGAAAGAAAGAAAGAAAGAAAGAAAGAAAGAAAGAAAGAAAGATCTACATGGCTAATAAGCACATGAAAAGATGTTCAATATCAACAGTCATCAGTAAAAATAAATGAAAATCACAATGAGATACCACCACACACCCACTAGGATGACTAAAATTGAAAAGACAGACACTTCTAAGTGGGAAGAGGATGTGGAGAAAGTGGAATTTCCATTTGTAGCTAGACCAGAAAGGGGTACAATCACTTTAGAAAACTGACAGTTTCTAGGCCAGGTGTGGTGGCTCGCACCTGTAATCCCAGCACTTTGGGAGGCTGAGGCTGGAAGATCATCTGAGCTCAGGAGTTCGAGACCAGCCTGGCCAACATGGTGAAGCCCCGTCTCTACTAAAAATACAAAAATTAGCTGAGTGTGGTGGCGGGCGCCTGTAATCCCAGCTACCTGGGAGGCTGAGGCAGGAGTATCACTTGAACCCAGGAGGCAGAGGTTGCAGTGAGCCGAGATCACACCACTGTACTTCAGCCTGGGTGACAGAATGAGACTCAGTCTTGAAAAAAAAAAAAGAAAGAAAGAAAGAAAGAAAGAAAAGAAAACTGGCAATTTCTTAAAAAGGTAAATGTGCACTTAACCTGTGACCCAGCAATTGAACTCTTAAGTATTTATCCAAGAGAAATCAATCCGTATGTTCACACAAAGACTCACATGCAAATGTTTACAGCAATATCTGTAACAGCAAAAAGACTAGAAACAATCCCAAGGTCCATGAGCACAAGTGAGCGGATTACAAACTGTGGAAGGAAGAAAGACTGAGCTACACAACACATGAATGAATCTCAAAAGCATTGTCCTGAGTGAAAGAAGCCACATAGGAAAGAACACAGACTATATAATTCCATTTATATGAAGTTCTGAAATATGCAAAACTGGTTAACAGCAATAAAAGTCAGAATAGTAGTGGCCTCTACTATGTCAGCAGGAGGTGGGGAGAGACTGAAAGGGGGCATGAAAGAACTTTCTGGAAGGATTGAAATGTTCTGTGCCCTGATGACAGTGGTACAGATTACATGTCCATATATTGATCAGATGATCAAATTGTACAATTAAGTTCTGAGGGCTTTGTGCAGTGGCTCACCCCTGTAATCCCAACACTTTGGGAGGCCAAGGCAGGTGGATCACTTGAGGCCTGGAGTTTAAGACCAGCCTGGCCAACATGATGAAACTCCATCTCTACTAAAAATATAAAAATTAGCCAGGCATGGTGGTGCATGCCTGTAATCCCAGCTCCTCAGGAGGCTGAAGCAGGAGAATCGCCTGAACATGGGAGGCGGAGTTTGCAGTGAGCCGAGATCACGCCACTGGACTCCAGCCTGGGTGATGGAGCAAGACCCTGTCTCAAAGGAAAAAAAAAAAAGAAGAAAAAAGATTTGTACACTTTACTATGTGTAAGTGATATTTGGATGTGTGTCCCCTCCAAATCTCATGTTGAAATGTGATCCCCAATGTTGGAGGGGGGCGTGGTGGGAGGCGATTGGGTCATGGGGGTGGATCCCTCATGAATGGCTTGGTGTCCTCCCCATGGTTGTGTGTTGAGCTCTTGCCCTGTTAGCTCACGTGACAGCTGGTTGTTTAAAGAGCCTGGCACCTCCTCCCGTCTCTCTCTTGCTCCTGCTCTTGCCATGGGACACGCCTGCTATCCCTTCACTTCCCGCTATGAGTAAAAGATTCCTGAGGCCTCTTCACCAAAAGCCAAGCAGATGCGAGTGCTGTGCTTGTATAGCCTGAAGAACCATGAGCCAAAGAAATCTCTTTTCCTTATAAATTACTCTCTCAAGTATTCTTTTATGGCAATGCAAAATGAACTAACGCAGTAAGTTATAACTCAATCCAAAACAAGAATATTGAAAACAAAAAGGTAGATCTGTCCTGGGTAGTGATGATTTTCTGATCCCTGGATCTCAGACAGAGCAGCCAGATGCTGAAGCTGACGTGCACAATGGGGGCTCCTGATTGGAGTGGAGAGAGAAGCTCCTTGGGTGAGTCAGTCTGCTCTTGTTGTGGAATCATTTGCAGTCTTCACTTAGAGTCCACTCCACTAGCCTTTCCAAAGAGCTTGTCAGCCTCTAATTCCTTATACCAAGCCAGACCAATTTCACTTAAAATTGACAGTCACAGATAATCTCAAAATCTCGTGGCTTACAACAAAGGTTTGTTTCTCGCTCTCACTACATGTCCCTCATGGTTCCGCTAGGAGCTAGGATGGGACTCAAGATGATGGGGAAGCCTGGGCAGGCGCGGTGGCTCACACCTGCAATCCCAGCACTTTGGGAGGCTGAGGCAGGCGGATCGCTTGAGCTCAGGAGTTCGAGACTAGCCTGGCCAATACGGTGAAACTTTGTCTCTACAAAAAAATACAAAAATTAGGCCAAGTGCCGTGGCTTACACCTGTAATGCCAGCACTTTGGGAGGCTGAGGCAGGTGGATTACCTGAGGTCAGTAGTTTGAGACCAGCCTAGCCAACATGGCAAAACCCCATCTCTACTAAAAATAGAAAGATTAGCCAGGTGTGGTGGTGCATGCCTGTAATCCCAGCTACTCAGGAGACTGAGGCAGGAGAATCACTTGAACCTGAGAGGCAGAGGTTGCAGTGAGCCAAGATCGAGCCACTGCACTCCAGCCTGGGCGACAGAGTGACACTCCATCTCAAAAAATAAATAAATAAAAATAAGCTGGGCATGGTGGCTTGTACCTGTGGTCCCAGCTACTTGGGGGGTGAGGTGGGAGGATCACTTGAGCCCAAGAGATGGAGGGTGCAGTGAGCTGAGATCACGCCACTGCACTCCAGAGTGAGACCCTGTCTAAAAGAAAAGAAAAGAAAAGAAATGTTTCTAGTTATCATTGCAGGCAGAAGGTAGAACAAGGAACAAGGTGAGACACACACTGGCTCTTATAGCCTCTGTCAGGAGGGGACACACCTCATTTCTTCTCACATTGTCATTAGTGAAAGCAAATCACGTGGACACATTTGAGTTCAACATGGCAGGAAATTGCAATCTTCTTGTAGGAAAGTATATTAATCCGTTTTCACGCTGTTGATAAAGACATACCCGAGATTGGGCAATTTACAAAAGAAAGAACTTTATTGGATTTACGGTTCCACATGACTGGGGAGGCCTCAATCACGACAGAAGGTGAAAGGCACGTCTCACATGGCGGCAGACAAGAGGAGAGAGCTTGTGCAAGGAAACTCCCATTTTTAAAATCCTCAGACCTCATGAGACTCATTCACCATCACAAGACCAGCAAGAGAAAGACCTGCCTTTATGATTCAACCACCTTCCACTGGGCCCCTCCCACAACATGTGAAAATTCAAGATGAGATTTGGGTGGGGGCACAGCCAAACCACATCAGAAGGAACTGGGTATTGATGGGCAGTAATATTGTTTACTACAAAGGACGTTTACTATCTCACATAGCAAGAGTTCTAGAGGCAGAAACTGTATTCAGCTTCAGGAGACAGTCAGAAACAACAGTGACTTAAAGAGGTAATTTATTCCTCTCTCACATAGCAGAACTCTGAAGTACATAGTGCAAGGCTGGGAAAGTGGATCCCTAATATCATAAAGGACCAGACTTGCTGCTCTGCCACCCTAAGCATGTGGTCTGAAGCCTCAAGATAACAAAATAGCTGCAGAAGCCTCAGCCATCATGCCACATTCCAGGAGAAAAATCAAGAGGGGGAAAAAGTATGGGAGAGGAAAGTCACCACTAGGTGATTCAGCTCCTTTTAAAGAGACTTCCCAAGATTCCCTCCCAGAGACTTCTGCTTCCTTCGGATTGCTGCCTCTAACTGCAAAGGACACAGAAATGTAGTCTTTTAGCTGTCCATGACACCCCAAATACCATCAAGGAAAATAACTGCCACCAGGAATTTGTTGATTAGGAGACTGAGAAGGATGGGGAGCTGCCACCAAGTCAGGAGGTGGAGCCTCAAGTCATTTTTATTCCAACGTAAAAGAAAAAGATAAATGTTAAGACTGGGGGTTGGCCAGGCATGGTGGTTCACGCCTATAACCCCAGCATTTTGGGAGGCCTGGACAGGTGGATCACCTGAGGTCAGGAGTTCGAAACCAGCCTGGACAACAGGGTGAAATCCTGTCTCTACTAAAAATACAAAAATTAGCCAGGCATGGTGACACATGGCTGTAATCCCATCTACTCGGGAGGCTGAGACAACAGAATCACTTGAACCCAGGAGGTGGAGGTTGCAGTGAGCCAAAATTGCACCGTTGCACTCCAGCCCGGGTGACAAGAGTGAGACTTCATCTCAAAAAAAAAAAAAAAAAAAAAAAAGACTGGTGGTTGTTGAAACTTCCAGAGGACAGCAGCACTGATTCTCAGACTTGATAGAGACCTCCAGACATCACTTCAACAGCGCCTCCAATGCTCTCAAAGAGCTTTTCATCTGCTGCCCAATCCCTTTCTGGCACAAGACATCTTTTTCTGTGGCATCATGGTCTGAGGTGAAGCTTCCTCCTCCTCCACTCTTACATCAGGGGAGATCTCTTGCCAGGAGCTAATGGAGTGGATGTTGTAATTCAGCTAGCCTCCTGAGTACAGTTCTGTCAAAGCTCTTGTTTTGAAAGAATTGAGGCCAGATCACATTAACTGGAAGGAATCTGCCTTTTCTCATCTGACACTAGACTGTGCTTTTCTTGGGGGTGTTGAGAATGACCTCCAACGATTGCTTTGGTAAAGTCTGTTGGCTTCTCAAGAAGTTATTGAGTCAAGGACTTCAGCTGCTGATGGTGGGAGGTTAAACAAGGTTTAAAACATAGCCTGAGGTGGCTTTGTAATGTGTAACCTTGGCCAGGTTAAACTACACTTCCCAGAATCCTTTTCCCTAGATGCGCGCGTATTTTATGGTTAGGGTGAACCACAAGGGACATTCTTGTTAGGGATTTGCTGGGTAGAGGTGAAGCTGTGGACATTTTGCACTTGTACCAGTTGTCACTTATCAGACAGCAACCAGGGCTGCAACTGTTCCCCCTTCCCCTGGATCCTCCTTCAGCTTCCCCAGTTGTTGGGCCAGGCATGTGTGCTTAGCTCCATGATGAAGGACCGTGACTCCAGCAAGACACCCACACTACCAAGGTCATAGACAAGAAGAATTAACATGGGGCCAGGCGCGGTGGCTCATGCCTGTAATGCCAGCACTCTGGGAGGCCAAGGCAGGCAGATCACTTGAGATCAGGAGTTCAAGACCAACCTGGTCAACATGGTGAAACCCCATCTCTACTAAAAATACAAAAATTACCCAGGCGCAGTGTTGCATGCCTGCAATCCCAGCTACTCGGGAGGCTGAGGCAAGAGAATCTCTTCAACCTGGGAAGCAGAGGTTGCAGTGAGCAGAGATCACACCACTGCTCTCCAGCCTGGTCAACCGAGTGAAACTCTGTCTCGAAAAGAAAAAAAAGGAAAAACAAAAAAAGAAAAGAAAAAGAAAAATAATTAACATGGGGTTCAGTCCATCCTTGTGGACTCCAGCTTGTGCTTATGAGTTCCAGCTTGTTCCATGCTCTCCCCAACCTTACCTCCATTTTCCTTTCCTGACTTCCTGCATTTGTGGGTTTCAAGTTACAGCATCAAGCACAAAGACAACAGCCCTACAAAGAGAGCTTCACTAGCAGCTACAATTGCTGAAGGTCAAATTCGTGTAGCAAACTATGTGTGTGTGTCTGTGTGTGTGTGTACGTGCACACATGTATTAAAGGTTCAGCTTTGCTGATACAGAATTTGGTACTAAGAGTGGTTCCAGAAGACCAGAATCTTGCCAGTGAGATCTGGTTTTTCTAGAATTGGTTCTCTAATTAAATTGAAAGCCATTATCATTAATAGCCTGTTTTCAGTGATGAAGGGTACACTTATAGGTCATAGCATAGAGTGGCAAGGCAATCACTTAGATCATCACCAGTAGCTTCCTGTATTAGGTTTCTATAGAAGGAAAGGCTCTGGCTGACTATTTGCTTCCACAGAACAGTTTAGTGAAAATAAGAAGTGTAATGGGGTTGGCTCATTTCTTCTCACTGTGCTGGAAAACTTGGAGCTGGGGTGGAATGATGCACTCAGAACTTTACCTTCCCAGCTCTGGTTCTGTATAAGGGACTTGAAAGCTTCTGTGAGTGGTGGCCCTGAAAGAAACTTGTATTTCCCATAGTTATAGGGCTGAGACTTCTGAAAACCAAAGCTAAAGTCTAATCCAACGAAAGTTGAACTTCTAACCTCACAGGGTCTTTTTTGTTAAAGTTAGGGCTTTGATTGGGGAGGAATGGGATCCTGAAAATTGGGATGGAGACATATGAGCAGATTCCAGTGAAGCTGAGGATTTTAAGACCCCTAAATTCTGCCAAGTCTCTTTGTCCGCAGAGGCAGCCCTTTCACTCCTGCCTGCAGGAGTGAGTCTCCTCTTCCCTGAAGAGACCGTAATGACCTTCCATAAGGCAAGGCATCTATGCTCCTTGTACCTATTCCTATCGCTTCTTACTTCTAAGACCTATGACTAGACTCAAGGCTCAAGAGAACATGAAAGGTGAAGTACAAAATGTGACCTAAGAGGGGGTGCAATACACACCTAAATAATTGCTAATTTCTGTTTGCCAATTTATATCAACCAAGAACTGGGGAATATGTGCACAAATGGATCTTAAGGGTGTGGAATCAAGGTGGAAGACAATATAGTTGGATCAAGCCAGATGTATTCACATTGGCCCACCAAGCAGAGATGTAATGTTTGAGCTTGAGGGGCTAGGAATGGCTCTGACAGTTTGCTTGGTTGGTTGATTTATATATGGACCCATACCTGGGCCTATAATAGGTTGAAAATGCCAGAATTTCCTTGGTGTGCTAAAGAGCATGAATCAGCACATTTTTGTTCTGTAAAAGGCCAAAGAGTAAACGTTTTAGGTTTTACAGGCCAGTCTCAGTTTTTCACTCTTCAGCTCTCCCATTGTAACAATAAATCCATCAAGGACAATTAGTAAGTAAATGAGCATGGCTGTGCTCCAATATAAGTTTGTTTATAAACACTGAAATTTGAATTTGTATCATTTTCATGTGTCACAAATATTATTTTTCTTTTGATTTTATTTCAACTAAAAAAATGTAAAAACCAATTCTATTTTGTGGGCCACACGAAAACAGCCCAGGAATTAGATTTGGCCCTTGGACTGTCATTTGGCGATTCCTGCTGTAGTGAAAGGCAGCCAAAGGCTCAGGGAGATTGGAACGCTGGAGTGGCTTTATCATGTAAGATTTGCTCATCTATACACATTGAGAGTGCCAAGGGGACTTGACTTTCACCCTAGCTATCAGAATTAAAGTTATGAAGGAGAGGCCTAGCATCCTTGAAGAGCTCTGTGGTGGCTCTTCTTTGTAGGTTAGAAACTCTAGTGGAGGTCATCAAGATGGCTGACCAAACGTGCCCAACGCTCAGCGGTGTAGAGTGTCTAAGAGAAAACACTGGAGTTCAACAAAGGAGTGACAAAAACTCACAACATTGTGATGGCAGCATAGAGAGGGAAGCAAAGCACCTGAGCAGTATTGGTACAGAGCCAAGAGGACACCCCATTTCAGGTAAAAGGTAAGTGAGAGGTGCCCTGCAGTCCTTGCTTGCAATCCTAGCTATAGGAGGACCTCATGGTCCTCACAGGCCTGAAGCCCAGTCTAGGAAGCTGCCTAGAATCCACATGGCTACACAGAAGGAACTCACACTGAGGCCCCACTCCCAGAGACCCAGGCTGCTATCACACAGGGCTATTTTGAGAACAGAGCCCACTGCTATAGTGCATTCTGCCCTGGGGGCCAATAGCCCCTGCATCGCCACATCCCTGGGGTCTTTCTGTTATTCCACCATGTCCACACAAAAGGGTGCATGCCACAACACCAGTTAGATCCAGAAGTACAGCTATGACCCCAGCATTTGAACTCATACAGTGCCCCACACCTCAGGGAACAGGCAATCTATCACAGCAGGGTAGCAGCCCCCAAAACATGGGGAACCAATGTGCAAATCCCTCAGGGACCAAGGACTTGTCCGTCTGGTGCCCACCACTGATGGCAATGCTGCCTCACAACCAGCAGAGCCACCATACCCAGTGCACACTTCCCTAGGGTTCACCCAGCTCCTTCCTCCAGCAAAACCACACCACTGCCCCCTCAAACACCTGAATATTAGGCCACTGAAGTATTCACAGACACTGCTGACATTAATTACAGCAAAGAAGTCACATGGAGATCATACTACTGTGTTCATCCAGAACCACAGCCGAAGCATCCTACACAACCAACACCGTAGGATACATATACAGGAAAAAGTCTTTACTTATGAAAGCTACTCCATAAAATTGGAAGAGGTAACTATTACACCACATGTGTAGGAACATAAGAAACATGAAAAAGCAAGAAAACATGACACCTTTAAAGGAACACAATAATCCTCCAATAATAGACCCCAAAGAAAAGAACATTTGTGCAATTCCCAAAAAAGAATTCAAAAGGTTTTAAGGAAATTTAATGGGATACAAGAGAATACAAATAGACAATTCAACAAAATCAGGAAAACAGGGCTGGGCGCGGTGGCTCACGCCCATAATCCCAGCACTTTGGGAGGCTGAGGCGGGTGGATCACCTGAGGTCAGGAGTTTGGGAGCAACCTGGCCAACACGGCAAAACCCCGTCTCTACTAAAAATACAAAAATTAGCCAGGCATGGTGGTGCATGCCTGTAGTCCCAGCTATTCGGGAGAATGAGGCAGAAGAATCGCTTGAACCCTGGAGGCAGAGGTTGCAGTGAGCCAAGGTTGTGCCAGGCAACAGAGCAACAGAGTCCAGCCTGGGCAACAGAGTGAGACATCTCAAAAAAAAAATCGGGAAACAGTTCATGATCTGAATGAAAACTTTCATCAAAGAGATGGATATCATAAAAAAAGAACCACAAATAAATTTTGGGGCTGAATAATTAACAAATGAATTTTTTTTTTTTTTTAGACAAAGTCTTGCTCTTGTCACCCAGACTGAAGTCCAGTGGTATGATCTTGGCTCACTGCAACCTCTGCCTCCCGGGTTCAAGCAATTCTCCTGCCACAGCCTCCTGAGTAGCTGGGATTATATTTTTAGTAGAGATGGGGTTTTGCCATGTTGGCCAGGCTGGTCTCAAACTCCTGACTTCAGGTGATCTGCCCAGCTAATTTTTGTATTTTTGGTAGAGATGGGGTTTTGCCATGTTGGCAAGGCTGGTCTCGAACTCCTGACCTCATGATCTGCCCACCTTGGCCTCCCAAAGTGCTGGAATTACAGGCGTGAGCCACTGAGCCTGGCCAATAAATGAAATTAAAAATATAATTGAGAGCTTCAACAACAGGCTAGGTCAAGCAGAAGAAATAATTTCTAAACTTGAAGACAGGTCTGTTGAAATAACTCAATCAGACAAAAATAAATAAAGAAATGAAGAATGAAGGAAGCCTACAAGACCTATGGAACATTGTTAAGCAAACAGATATTCAAATTTTGGGGGTTCCAAAAGGAAAAGAGGCGGGAAAGGACACAGAAAACCTATGTAATAAAGTAATAGCTGAGAACTGCCCAAGTCTCGGGAAAGGTATGGACATTCAAATTCAGAATGCTCAAAAGTCCCCAAATAGATTCAGCCCACAAAGGTCCTCTCTGTGGCACATTCTAGTCAAACTGTCAAAAGCTGAAGACCATGAGGGAATTTGAAAAACAGCAAGAGAAAAGTATCAAGTCACATATAAGGGAATTCCCATTCAACCAATAGAAGACTTCTCAGCAGAAACCTTATATTATAGGACGAATGGGATGATATATTCCAAGTGATGAAAGAAAAAAAGCAGCGAAGAATATTGTAACAGCAAATGTATCCTTTAGAAATAGAGGAGTAATAAAGTCTTTCCCAGACAAGCAAAAACTGAGGGAATTTATCACCACTAGAGTAGCCTTACAAGATATCCTGAAGGAGTCTTAAATCAGCAAATTATCTAATAGGCATTTCTGAAAAGAAGACATACAAATGACCAACAAGTATATATGAAAATACTCATCATTAATCATCTGTCAAATGCAAATTGATACTACAATAAGATATCATCTCACTTCACTTAGAATGGCTGTTATCAAAGAGAAAAAATAACAAAAGCTGGCAAGGATGTAGAGGAAAAGGAACTCTTATACCCTGTTGGTGGCAATGTAAATTAGTACAATCATTATGGAAAACAGTATGGAGGCTCCTTAAAAACACCTAAAAATAGAGCTATTCTATCTATGGTCCAGCAATACACTCTAGGGTGTATATTCAGAGGACAGGAAATGAGTATGTCAAAGAGATATCTGTACTTACATGCTGAAGATAAGGTAAGCATGGTTACTATAGTTGATAGTGAAGTCAAAATACTAATAAGAATAATCTGACTCAAAGAGACTTTTGGCACTCACTCGTTTATCATGGTATGCCTCGAAATGAAATAGATGGGAGAGCCTACTATATTCTTGCTTGGTCTGTCTAGGTGGGTAAGTTCTGAGTCTGGCAGACTTGCAGCACCATTCTCAATAGCCAAGATATGGAATCAACCTAAGTGTTCTTCAAGAGATGAATGGATAAAGAAAATGTGGTATAGATACACAGTGGAATACTCTTCCACCGTAAAAATAATGAAATCTTGTCATTCATGGCAGCATTAATGAGCCTGAAGGACATTATGGTAAGTGAATTAAGCCAAGCATGGGAAGATAAATACCACATATTCTCATTCATATGTAGAAGCTAAGAAAGTTGATATCACAGAAGTAGAGAATGTAATAATGATTACTAGAGGCTGGATGGGGTTGAAGGGGATAGGAAGATGTTGGCAAATGGATGCATAATTACAGCTAGATAGGAAAAATAACTTCTAGCATTCCTTAGCACTGTAGGATGACTATAATTAGCAATGATTTATTGCACCATTCCTCAGGACAATTAACCAGTCTGCTGATGGCTGATTAATTACATTAAACTCTTTTTTCTTTTCTTTTTTGAGATGGAGTCTTGCTCCTGTCACCTAGGCTTGAGTGCAATGGCGCAATCTCGGCTCATTGCAACCTCCTCCTCCCAGGTTCGAGAGATTCTCCTGCCTCAGCCTCCCGAGTAGCTGGGATTATAGGCATCCATCACCACACCTGGCTAATTTTCATATTTTTAGTAAAGACAGGGTTTCACCATGTGGGCCAGGCTGGTCTCAAACTCCTGACCTCAGGTGATCCACCCATCTCAGCCTCCCAAAGTGTTGGGATTACAGGCGTGAGCCACTGAGCCCAGCCACATTGAACTGTTTCTATCATGGAAAGGGCATCTTTTTTTACTTATTTTAATTTTTTATTTTTTGATAACAGCTTTATTGTAATAGAATTCACATACCATACGATTCACATGCCATACATTTCACACATTTAAAGGGTACAAGTTGATCTGGTTATTTCACATTGCAAGCCTGTATCAAAACATCTCATGTTCTCCACAAATATATACACCTATGATGTACCCACAGCAATTAAAAATTTTTAAAAATCATGTACAAGTCAATGGTTTTTAGTATATCCATAGATATGTACAGCCATCATCACAATCAATTTAAAAATATTTTTATCACCCCCCAAAAAGAAACCCAATGCTCCATAGCTGTTATCCTCCTGTCCCCAAACGTCTCAGCCCTAAGCAACCACTAGTCTACTCTCTGTTACTATATGTTTTCCTGTTTTGGACATTTCATATAAATGTATTCATATAATATGTGGTGTCTTCTGACTGGCTTCTTTCACTGAACATAGTGTCTTCAAGGTTCATCCACGTCGTAGCATGTATCAGTGCTGCATTCCTTCCTATGGTTGAATAATATTTCATTGTGTGGATTTACCACATGTTGTTTATGCATTCATCAGTTGGTAGATATTTGGGTTTTTTTCACCTTTTGGTTATTATGAATAATATTAAAATGAACATTTATGTTTGTGTTATTATGTGGACATAAGTTTTCATTTCTCTTAGGAATAAAATTGCTGGGTCAAATGGTGACTCCATTTTTAACAGTTTGAGGAACTACTGGACTGTTTTCCATAGTGGCTGCACTGACGAGGAACGGTGGCTCACGCCTGTAATCCCAGCACTTTGGGAGGCCAAGGCGGGCAGATCATCTAAGGTCAGGAGTTCGACCTGGCCAACATGGCGAAACCCCATCTCTACTAAAAATACAAAAATTAACCTGGCGTGCTGGCAGGCACCTCTAATCCCAACTGCTTGAGAAGCTGTGGCAAGAAAATCCCTTGAACCTGGGAGGCAGAGGTTGTGGTGAACCGAGATTACACTGCTGCATTTCAGCCTGGGCAACAGAGGGAGACTCTGTCTCAAAAGAAAAAAAAAACACCAGTTTTGTTGAACTAACTCATGAAGCCATCTGGTTTAAGACTTTTCTTTGTCTATTAAAATGATCATGTGGTTTTGTAATTTATTCTAATGATATGGTGTATTACACTAATTTTCAGCTGTTAAGCCACTGTTGCATTCCTGGAATACGTCCCACTTGGTCGTGGTGTATAACACTTTTTATATGTCTCTGGATTTAGTTTGCTAGTATTGTATTAAGGGTTTTTGCATTTATATTTATAAGAGATACTAGTCTGTAGTTTTCTTGTGTCTTTATCTGGTTTTGGTATTGGGGTAATATTGGTCACAAATAATCCATTGGAAAGCGTCGTCTCCTGTTTTAAATTTTTGCAAGAGTTTGAGAAGAATTGGTATTAGTTCTTTAAATTTTTAGAAAAATTTGCCAGTGAAGCTAACAGGTTCTTGGGGTGTGTGTGTGTGTATGTGTGTGTTTCCTTGGTCATTAATTCAATCTCTTTACTTATTAGAGGTCTATTCAAATTGTCTGATTTTTCTTGAATCAGTTTCAGTAGTATATGTCTTCTAATAATTTATGTCAGCTGGGCACGGTGGCTCACGCCAGTCCCAACACTTTGAAAGGCCAAGGCAGGTGGATCATTTGAGGTCAGGAGTTCGAGACCAGCCTGGCCAACATGGTGAAACCTCATTTCTGCTAAAAAATACAAAAATTAGCTGGGCATGGTGGCGGGTACCTGTAATCCCAGCTACTTTGGAGACTGAGGTAGGATAATCACTTGAACCCGGGAGGCAGAGGTTGCAGTGAGCCAAAATCACACCACTGCACTCCATCCTGGGCGACAGAGCCAGACTCCATCTCAAAAAAAAAAAAAAAAAAGAATTTAGGGCCGGCGTGGTGGCTCACGCCTGTAATCCCGGCACTTTGCAAGGCTGAGGTGGGTGGATCACTAGGTCAGGAGTTCAAGACCAGCCTGGCCTCAAGACCTGCCTGGCCAATATAGTGAAACCCCATCTCTAATGAAAATACAACAAAAATTAGCTGAGAGTGGTGGTGGGCGCTGTCGTCCCAGCTATTTGGGAGGCTGAGGCAGAAGAATCACTTGAACCCAGGAGGCAGAGGTTGCAGATCACCACCTGGCTAAGTTTTGTATTTTTAGTAGAGATGGGGTTTCGCCATGTTGGCCAGGCTGGTCGTGAACTCCTAACCTCAGGTAATCTGCTCACCTCAGCCTCCCAAAGTACTAAGATTACAGGCATGAGCCACCGTGCCCGGCCACATGATTTTGATTATTTTAAATTTATACAGATTTGTTTTGTTGCCTAGTGTGGGGTTCTATTCTATAGCAAATTCTCTGTGCAGTCGAGAAGAATGCATATTCTGCTTTTGTTGGGAGAAGTGTTCTATAGTTGTCTGTTATATCTGGTTGATTTATACGGTTTAGATCTTCCCATTTTCTTGTTGATTTTATGCCTAGTTGTTCTATCCATTATTGGAAGTGAGAATACTGAAGTCTCCAACTATTATTGTGGATTTGTTCATTTCTCCATTCATTTTTATTAGTTTTTGTTTTATATATTTTGGTGCTTTATTATTAGAGGTATGTATGTTTATATTGTTATATATTCTGATGGACTGACCACCTTATCATTATACAATGTTTCTCTTTATCTGTAATAACTTTTTTGTTACAAAGCTTATTTTTTCTGACATTAATATTGCCACTTCAGCTTTCTTGTGGTCACTGCATGATATATTGTTTTTCATCATTTTGCTTTGTATTTTTGAATCTTACGTGTTTTTCCTGTAGACAGCTTTTAGTTATATCTCAGTTTTTAAAAAATCTAGTCTGAAATATTTGACTTTTATTTGACTTTTAATTGGATTGTTTATTTCATCAACATTTAATGTTATTATTTATACAATTGGATTTACATCTGCCATATTAGTCTGTGTTTCCTACAAAATGTATTTATTGGTGCCAGGAGGTTTTTGTTTTATTTATTGATTGATTTTATATTTATTAAGATTTTCTACATAGACAATCATTTCAACTGGGGATGGGGACACTTTTATTTTTCCCTTTTCAATCTATATACCTCTTACTTCCATTTCTTGACTTATTACACTGGCTAGGATTTCCAATATGATGTTGAATAGAAATGGTGAACATGCTTGACTTGTTCCCAATCTTAAGAAAGAAAGCATTCATTTTTCACTATTTGGTATGATATTAGCTATAGGCTTTTTGATGCACTGTATCAGGTTGATGAAGTTCTCTTCTATTCCTAGTTTGCTAGGATTATTTTTTGCAAAACAAAACAAAACAAAACATGTATGAGTATTTTATTTTCTCAATACTTTGTCTGCACCTACTGATATAATCATGATTTTTCTTCTTTAGATGGTTAATATGGTAGCAGTGATTGATTTTCAAAAATTGGACCATTATTGAATTCTTAGTATAAATCCCATTTGGTCATAATTTATTTTATTTATTCATTTTTATTCATTTATTTATTTATTCATTATTATTATTATTATTTTGAGACAGAGTTTCGCTCTTGCTGCCCGGGCTGGAGTGCAATGGCACAATCTTGGCTCACTGCAACCTCTGCCTTCCAGGTTCAAGCGATTCTTCTGCCTCATCCTCCCAAGCAGCTGGGATTACAGGCTGTGCACCACCACGCCTGGCTAATTTTGTAATTTTAGTAGAGATGAGGTTTCTCCATGTTGGTCAGTCTGGTCTTGAACTCCCGACCTCAGGTGATCCACCCGCCTCTACCTCCCAAAGTGTTAGGATTACAGGCATGAGCCACTGCGCCTGGCGGGTCATAGTTTGTTACTCATTTTATATATTGCCAAGTTCAATTTGCTAACGTTTTATTGAGTATTTTTGCATCTATATTCATGATGCAAAATGAGGACTATTTTAGTTGTGTTTATTATTATTTTTTGTACTGTCTATCTGGTTTGTCATCAGGGTAATGCTGGCTTCATAACATGAGTTGAAGAGTATTTCTCCTTTTGTATTTTCTGGAAGAGATTATGAAGAATTGTTACTATTTCTTCTTTGAATTATTTATTTAAAACCATTGAAACCACCTGGGCCAGGAGATTTTTTAAAATGGCATTAACTATACATGCAATTTATTTAATAGTTACTGGACTATTCATATTATCTGTTTCAACAGTGCTGAATGCAGTAGTTGGTAGTTTTTGAGAAATTGGTCCGTTTCATCTAAGTTTTAGTATTTATGTGTATAGAGTTATTACCGATATTTCTTTATAAGCTTTTTAATAATTATAGGGTCTGTGGTGATAGCTGTCCTCTTTCTACTCTAATATTGATAAAATCCCTCCCTTCTCTCTCTTCTCTATCTCTATCTCTATCTCTATCTCTTTCTCTCCCCCCTTCTCTCCTCAGTCTTGTTAGAGGTTTATCAATTTTACTGATCTTTTCAAAGAAACAGCTTTTGGTTTTATTGATTTCTTCTATTGCTTTTCTGTTTTCATTGATTTTTGCACTTATTCTTATTTTTTTCCTTGCTCTTCTTTTGGATTTATTTTGCTCTTCATTCTCTAGTTTTCTTGGGGGAAAGCTTAGATTATTGACTTGAGATCTTTCTTCTTTTCTAATATAATCAACATTTAAGACTATACATTTTTATATAAGAACTTCTTTAACAGAATTCCACAAATTTTGATATGTTTCTTACTTTTTTTCAGCTATAAATATTTCCTAATTCCCTTTGGAATGTCCTGTTTTTCAAATGATTAAAGATTGTCCTGTTATCTTCCTGTTATTGATTTCTAGTTTAATGCTGGCCAGGTGTGGTGGCTCTTGCTTTTATGTCAGCACTTTGGGATGCCAAAGCAGAGGATCACTTAAGGCAAGGAGTTCGAGACCAACCTGGGCAACATAGAAAGATCTCATCTCTACAAAAAATTTCACGTGAGCCCAGAAGTTTGAGGGTTCAGTGAGCTATGATTGTGCTATGGCACTCCAGCCCGGGTGACAGAGTGAGACTATGTCTCAAAAAAAAAAAAAAAAAAAAAAAGGTTTTAAATGGTCAAATATTATACTTTGTATGATTTCAAATTTTTTCAACTTCTTAACTTTGTTTCATGACTCACAATACCATTTGTCACAGTGAGTGTTCCATGTGCATGTAAAAACAATGCTTATTCTGCTATTTTTTTATAGCAGGAGATGTTCCATAAATGTTGATCAAAACCATTTGGTTGATGGGTAAGTTCTATGTTTGTGATATATAACTTCTATATCTTTAATTTTCTCTCTACTAATTCTATTTATTACTGAGAGGGGAATGTTGGTCTCTAACTACAGTTGTATAATTCTTTATTCTCTTTTCTGTTTTGTCAGTTTTCACTTTGTGTATTTTTTTTTCTGGGAAATAAAAATAAAATGGGTTTTTAATACCATATACAGATATTTCATTCTTGGGAATGGTGCTGTGCAATTACTGTGCATGAAATCAGATTCTTCAAGAAAACTGGTTTTTAAATACTGGTGTAATTGCCCCCAAAAAGGCCCAACAAGACCTGCAGCCTGTTTCATGCATGCGACATTTAATCTAACAGCTTCATTGACCCTCTCTCTGCTTGTCATGGCTTTGGGTATTTTGAAGCTCTGTTAGGTTAAAACATCATAATTGACCCTTTTATTAATATGAAATGCTTCTCTTTACTCCTGGTAATTTTTTTTTCTGAACTTTAATTTGTCTGATATAAATATAACAACTCCAGCTTTCCTTTGATTAATTTTACAGGTGTACCTTTTTTCACTCTTTTACTTTTAACCTACAAATTTCCTTAAATTTAAGGAGTTTCTTGTTGAGAGCATATAGTTTTTTTCTTTTTCTTTCTTTCTTTTTTTTTTTTTTTTTTTTTTTGAGATGGAGTTTCGCTCTGTCGTCCAGGCTGGAGTGCAGTGGCCGGATCTCAGCTCACCGCAAGCTCTGCCTCCCGGGTTCATGCCATTCTCCTGCCTCAGCCTCCCGAGTAGCTGGGACTATAGGCGCCTGCCACCACGCCCATCTAGTTTTTTGTATTTTTTAGTAGAGACGGGGTTTCACCGTGTTAGCCAGGATGGTCTCGATTTCCTGACCTCGTGATCCACCCGTCTCGGCCTCCCAAAGTGCGGGGATTACAGGCTTGAGTCACTGCGCCCGGCCGAGAGCACATAGTTAAGTGAATTTTTAAATCTATCCTGATAATCTCTTTTAATTGGTATATTTAGACCATTTACATTTAATGTAATAATTGATATGTTTGGATAGGGTATACCATTTTGTCATTTGTTTTCTGTTTGTTTCATTTATTTATTTATTTATTTTATTTTTTTCTGAGATGGAGTCTTGCTCTGTTGCCGAGGCTGGAGTGCAGTGGCGTGATCTCAGTTCACTGCAACCTCCACCTCCTGGGTTTAAGCAATTCTCCTGCCTCAGCCTCTTGAGTAGATGGGATTACAGACACCCACCACCACGCCCAGCTAATGTTTGTATTTTTAGTAGAGACGGGGTTTCATCCTGTTAGCCAGGCTGGTCTCAAACTCCTGATTTCGTGATCCAGCCGTCTTGGCCTCCCAAAGTGCTAGGATTACAGGCGTGAGCCACTGCACCCAGAGTATTTTGTTTTTGTTCCTCTCTTTTTCCTTTCCTGACCTTTTTTTTTTTTTTTTTTTTTTTTCAGGCTGGAGTGCAGTGGCGCCATCTCGGCTCACTGCAAGCTCCGCCTCCCGGATTCACACCATTCTCCTGCCTCAGCCTCCGGAGTAGCTGGGACTACAGGTGCCCGCCACCACGCCTGGCTAATTTTTTGTATTTTTAGTAGAGATGGGGTTTCACCGTGTTAGCCAGGATGGTCTCGATCTCCTGACCTCGTCATCTGCCTGCATCAGCCTCCCAAAGTGCTGGTATTACAGGCTTGAGCCACGGCACCTGGCCATATGACTTTTTTTTTTTTTTTTTGCTTATTTGAACATAGTTTAGTATTCCATTTTAAGTTTTCAATTACGATTTTTACTATAACTATCTGTATATGTTTTTGGTGGTAACTCTAGGGATTACAAAATGCATACACTGTATTTAGAAACAATATTTTATCACTCAAAACTTTAGCACCAGTAGGTCCCTTAATTCTCCCTCTTTTATGTTATACTTGTTGTGTATTATGTACACATTCATGAAAATTCCATGGCCAATGTTATAGTTTTTTTTTCCAAGTGCAAAATAGATTTTAGGGAACTCAAAAGGAGGATAGCCTATTATATTTATCCAGGTAGTTATTACTTCTGTTGTTCCTGCTTTATTCGTGATGGTTCAAGTTTCCTTCCGGTATCATTTTCCTTCTGTCTGAAGCAATTCCTTTAGCAATGTTTTTTACAGCATTTCTGCTGGGTATGAATTTTCTTAGTTTTACTTCATCTAAGAATGTCTTTATTTCGCCTTTATTCCTGAAAGGTATTTTCACTGGAGATAGAATATTCCAGATTGACACTCATTTTCTTTCAACACTTTAAAAACATTAGGCCGTTTCCTTCTGGCTTCCATGGTTTCTGATGAGAAATATGCCATCATTTGAATTATTCACACATATTGACTTGTTTTTTTTCTTTCTTTCTTTTTTTTTTTTTTTTTTGCTTCTTTCAAGATATTTTCTTCATATTTAATTTTTGGCAATTTAATTATGATTTGTCTGTGCATGGATTTATGTGGATTTATCTTATTTGGGGTTCACTTAGCTCCCTGAATCTGCAGGTTTAATCTGTACATAGGGAAAACAAACTGTTTTTCCTCTTCTATACTCACCCTCAGCACTTAACACTTTTGACGCCAGAAGTGTGGGGTTTTTTTGTTCAAGCAATTCTCCTACGGCAGTTGGGAGTCCTACATTTCAATTCAGTTCTAACACTATTTACCTAGAGACAGTGTCAGATCCCAAAAGTTAAGGGCTCAGTCCTGTAAGACTGCATCCCACTTCAGATGTCAGTCGTAAGTGATGGGTTCCCAGGTTATCCACAACTTTTGTCTGACTTGGCTACAAATTACAGGTTCCCAAGATCGTTTACTTAGGTTCAGCCATTTGCTAGAATGGCTCACAGAACCCACTCCGTATACTGAAACTAAGAATTAACTTGATTAAGCCCACTGACCTTAACCTGCCTTACTTTTAATTCCTTACTTCTAGTTAATCTTAATACCTATATAGCTAAAAGTTACGTAGCTAAGCAATCTACTAGCTTCCTTATAGACAACATCTCTGACATATAGTTAACCATATAACAGTTGCTTAAAGTTATTTTTCATGAATTTGGGGTCAGCTCCTGTCCAGTTCAAGCCACTTGAGACCACTTCAACTGGGCCTGCGTATAAAGATCTTCCTACAGATCACACTAACACCACCATTTTCTAAACGTGCTTCCTATGAAGAGCCATGAGGCTTGACTATGTGTGTGAAGATTGCCAATTACCTTATTTTTTCTTATCCACATTACCCTTCTCCACACCTCAGACCACTCTGCTTCTTTATCTCATAAATATTCCTAAATCCCATATTTAGGGAGGCAGATTGGAGACCCGTTCACCCACCTCCTCACTTGGCTGTCTCATGAACAAACCCTTTCTTTTTTGCAAAACCTTTCGCCACAGTGATTGGCTTACTAAGTGCAGGAAAAACGAACCTTGCTCAGTATCAATATTTACTCATTTGTTATAAAGAATACAGGGTTGGGCGCGGTGGCTCAAGCCTGTAATCCCAGCACTTTGGGAGGCCGAGACGGGCGGATCACGAGGTCAGGAGATCGAGACCATCCTGGCTAACACGGTGAAACCCCGTCTCTACTAAAAATACAAAAAACTAGCCGGGCAAGGTGGTGGGCGCCTGTAGTTCCAGCTACTCGGGAGGCTGAGGCAGGAGAAAGGCGTAAACCCGGGAGGCGGAGCTTGCAGTGAGCTGAGATCCGGCCACTGCACTCCAGCCTGGGCAACAGAGCGAGACTCCGTCTCAAAAAAAAAAAAAAAAGAATACAAATGAGGAACAGCCAGATGGAAGATGCATAGGGCAAGGTATGAGGGAAGGGGTGCACAACTTCATATCCTGTCCAGCCGTACCTGCCTCCTAGCATTTCCACTTGTTCAGCAATCCAGAAGCTCTCAGAATCCCATCTGTTTGGGTTTTGGTGGAAAGCTTCATTACATAGGCATGATTGATTGCATCATTGGCCTTTGGTGATGAACTCTACCTTCACTCCCCATCCTGCTCCCCAGAGATGGAGGTGGGGTGTGGCTAGAGTTCCAGCCAACTCATCACATGTTTGGTTCTCTAGGCAAGGAACCCTCATTCTGAAGCTGTCCCGGAGCCCCCAACAATCAATCATCTCATTAGCATACAAAAATATTTCAGTTGTTTTAGGAGCAGTGTGTCAGGAAGTCGGGGAAGGCATAGACCAAAATTTATTTCTTGACCAGGTGCGGTGGCTCATGCCTGGGAGACTTTGGGAGACCGAGGCAGGTGGATCACCTGAGGTCAGGAGTTGGAGACCAGCGTGGCCAACATGGTGAAACCCCGTCTCTACTAGAAATACAAAAATTAGCCGAGCGTGGTGGTGCATGCCTGTAATCCCAGCTATTCAGGAGGCTAAGACAGGAGAATTGCTTGAACCCGGGAGGCGGAGGTTTCAGTGGCACCACTGCACTCTAACCTGGGCAACAGAGCTAGACTCTCTCAAAAACAGAACAAAAAAAAATTGACTTCTTATTATGTCATAATAGCTTTTGCTAAACTTGAGATGTTTTCCATCATTATTTCTTCAAAATATTTTTCAGTACCGCACTTTCCCTTGGCCTCTGGGATACAAATGTTAGACCTTTGTGATTGTCCCACAGGTTCCTAAGGCTCTGTTCATTTTTTTTTTTTTTTCATCTTTTTTCTTTCTGCTATACAGATTTGGTTATTGTTATTGATGTATCTTTAAGTTGACTGATTTTCTTCTCCCATCTCCATTTTGTTATTGAGCCCATTCGATGAATTTTTTATTTTGGTTATAGTGTTTTTCAGTCACACAATTTCCATTTGTTTCTCCTTCACGTGTTTTATTTACTTGCTGATATCTTTAATATTTGTTTAAGAGTTTTTGTATATATAATTGCAAAGTTTATGTCATTGCAATAGCATGGATTGATTGTCTTTTCCCATGAGAGTTAAGAATTTTGGTATCCTTTGTATGCCAAGTAATTTTGGACTGCATCCTGCACATTTTGAGCATTATATGATGACATTCTGAGTCTTGTTTAAATCCTATTGGGAATATTGATGGTTTTGTTTTCATGGCCAATTAACCTGGGTAGATTCAGACTGCTAGGTTCCTACTTGCCTTCTATGCCCTGTGGTTCCAATGTCAGTTCAGTTTTTGAAGCATTTGCAATGCTATTCTGATCTATCTTCCACATGTGTCATCCAGTAGTCAGTCTGGGGCCTGGGCAGAAGTCTAATCATTAGCTCAGTTTCTAGTCTGTGGCATGCTAATCAGGGCCAGATGTGTCCATGAGTTCATAAATAACTTTATGGGGTGACTTTCTGAAGCCCTTGTCGCTCTGCTATCTTCCGATACTTTGATTCCCTGGGCTCCCCTTTTTGATCGTCCAGACAGAAACTGCCCAATTTCATAATTGTGCCAGGTCTAGGATCAAGAGGTTGGAGAACAGAGAGGGAGAAAAAAAGCAATGGAGTCTGATCCTGTTCAGTGAATGGAGAGAAAAGTCCTTTCCTGAATTTTAGGCTTCTGCCAGCTGCTGTCCTACTGCAATGGGATTGCTTGCAAGAAAATAGAGAAAAGGGAGAGAAAAGAAATTCTCTCTGAACTTTAAGAGTACCCTTTCCTGCTCCTTTGGCCAGTCCTCTCCTAGGATTCTCCCTGTCTGCACCACAGTGCTCACTTCCAAGTTTTGGACTGTATTGAATTCAGGTCAGAGGATAAAGGAGGAAAATAAAATAGTAAACTCATCATTGATTTGGTAGTACTTTGAATTTCTGTGTCCTTTCCCAATGCAACTGTTAGAATTGACTTTCCAAAATTGTCAAATAGCTGGGCCATGTGTTCTGTCTGGATTTTCTAGTTGTGCTCAGTGGAAAAGAAAGTGTAGCACCTGTTCACTCCTTCTTGCCTGGGTTTACTACTTCTTTCCCAGAAGTGGAACTTGAAAGGGACTTTTGAAGGTTTGGTTTCAGTGTCATCTGTCTCAGTCTATTCAGGCTGCTCTAGCAAAAATACCATAAACTGGGTGGCTTAAACACTGGCAATGTATTGCTTACAGTTCTGGAGACTGTTAAGCCCAAGATCAAGGCACCAGAAGATGCCTCAGTGTCTGGTGAGGGCTTACTCTCTGGTTCATAAACAGTCCCTTCTCACTGTGTCTCACATGGTGGAAGGGGCAAAGTATCTCTCGGGTCTTCTTTACAAGGACACTAATCTCATTCATGAGGGATCTTCCCTCATGACCCAATCATCCTCCCAAAGGCTCTACCTCCTAATACTATCACCTCAGGGGTTAGAATTTCAACATATGAGGTCGGGTGTGGTGGCCCACACCTGTAATGCCAGCACTTTGGGAGGCCGAGGCAGGCGGATCGCTTGAGGTAAGGAGTTCGAGACCAATCTGGCCAACGTGGTGAAACCCTGTGTCTACTAAAATACAAAAATTAGCTGGGTGTGGTGGTGTGCATCTGTAGTCCCAGCTACTCTGGAGGCTGAGGTGGGAGGATTGCTTGAACCCGGGAGGCGGAGGTTGCAGTGAGCTGAGATCATGCCACCACACTCTGGGTGACAGAGCAAGACTCCCTCTCAAAAAGAAAAAAAAAAAAAAGAATTTCATATGAATTTGGCAGGGAGGACACAGACATTCAGATCATAGCATAATCTGTATAGCAACACCTGTGGGACTGGAGCAATGTCCTCCAGGATGTGGTATATGCCCTAAATCAATGGCTAATACATGGTGCTGTCTTTCCCCAGGCAGGATTCATGGGTTTCCAACACAAAGGGATGAAAATAGAATTGGATTTTCTTATTATTTCCCCTAGTGATCCACTATCAAAATTTTTGCTACCTCCCACAGCTCTAGGTTCTTCTGGTCTAGAGCTCCTGTTTCCAAAGGGAGTGATACTTCCACCAGCAGACACAACATTGATTCCAGTGAACTGGAAGTTGAGAGTGCTCCCTGGTTACTTTGGGCTCCTCATGCCACTGAATCAACAGGCCACAGGGGAGGTCACTATACTGGCCAAGGCAAATAATTCTGACTATCAAAGGGAAATTGAGTATAAAGAGTATGTCTGGAATACAGAATATGGTCTAGGGTGTCTCTTAGTACTCTCAAGTCTTGTGATTGAAGTCAATGGAAAACTACAGCAACTCAGTTGAAACAGGGCTGCTAATGGCTCAGGTCCTTCAGAAGTGAGGGTTTAGGTCATCCTACCAGGCAAAGATCCAACCAGATGAGGTAGTTGCTGAGGGCAAAGTGAATATGGAACAGGTAATGGGAAAGGTAGCTGTAAACATAATTATAAATGCCAGCCATGATTATGTGTCCAGAAATAAAAAACCGTAGTAGTGTAAACCAAAACGAAAATCCTAAACCCCCCAAACAACTGAACACACCCCCTCTTGGCTGAGGCAATCACAGAGAAACCTGAAACACTGAATTCCAGGCCATGACAGGAAGGGAGGTCAGATGTCATTTCAGACCCTCCATTTTGGAAGTTAGGCACAATTGACCAGCATTAACATTAAAATAGAGATCATGAGACTGGCTGGCAAAACAGACTCTGTGGCAACAAGATACCAGTTCCAACCCACCCTGGTGCAGCATCACATGCTCTCTGAGAGCTGCCACCCATGAGACTTCATCTATGTAACAGGAACCTTGACTTCTACAACCAGCTTTATCTTAACTCAAGCATATTTTCACTACTGACTTCAAGTATTTAGTTTAGCCCTTTCAACCAACTGCCAATCCAAAAAATTATTAATCCACCTATGACCTAATAAGCCCCACCCCCCACATCCAGTTTCCCAACTTTCCAGGTTGAACACGTATATATTACATGCATTGATTTATATCTTTGCCTGTAACTTCTGTCTCCCTAAAACATAGAAAACCAAACTGTAACTCAGCCACCTCAGGCACTTTCTCAGGACCTCCTGAGACTGTTACCCTAGCCATAGTCATTCATATTGGCTCAGAATAAACCTCTTTAAATATTTTACAGAGTTGAATTTCTCTTTCTTTCTTTCTTTCTTTCTCTTTCTTTCTTTCTTTACTACTTATAACAGTTGTTATAAGTCTTTCTTCCTTAATTTGACATGGATATGTTTATGTGTGTGTGTGTGTGTATGTATATATATATATATGTGTGTGTGTATATATATATATATATATATATATTTTTTTTTTTTTTGAGACAGAGTCTTGCTCTGTCACCCAGGCTGGAGTGCAGTGGCCGGATCTCAGCTCACTGCAAGCTCCGCCTCCCGGGTTTACGCCATTCTCCTGCCTCAGCCTCCTGAGTAGCTGGGACTACAGGCGCCCGCCACCACGCCCGGCTAGTTTTTTTTGGTATTTTTTAGTAGAGACGGGATTTCACCGTGTTAGCCAGGATGGTCTCGATCTCCTGACCTCGTGATCCGCCCGTCTCAGCCTCCCAAAGTGCTGGGATTACAGGCTTGAGCCACCGCGCCCGGCCAGTTTGTATATATATTAACCACATATTTTTAGCTTCTTCCCCTCTCTCTATTTATTGTCTAACATAGGGTGTGTTAATAGTAGTTCACTTTATATTTTGGTATTGAAACTACAAGGTGTCAATGGAGTGGTGTGAATCAGCTGGGAGAAGAAGGAACATCATCCAAAGACTAAAATGGGTTA
This sequence comes from Piliocolobus tephrosceles, assembly GCF_002776525.5. Lineage (NCBI taxonomy): Eukaryota > Metazoa > Chordata > Mammalia > Primates > Cercopithecidae > Piliocolobus > Piliocolobus tephrosceles. The sequence goes on along the minus strand of NC_045454.1, from coordinate 22,190,271 downwards.
TTGTATCCTCTTTTTGGGAAAAGGTTGGCATGTTTTAAGTTTTAACTGGAAACATTTAGGTAACAGCATAACTTTGTTATTCTCTATTTGGAGATGAAGTGTGGTTAAAGGAGATATATAAGGTTGCAAGGTGACAAGGGGTAGACTGTGGTGGCTTTGTAATGTGCCTAACTTTAGTTGGTTGAGGAGGTGGATTTGAGACTTGTCTCCCATCTCCTGGCTTACATCACCTGCAATAAAATCTTTCTTCCCTGGCAATACTCATTGTCTCAGTGACTGTTTTTTTGTGCAGTGAGCAATCAGGCCTAGGTCAGACCCTTGGCACTCAGCAATACAACTTGATTAGGCTAAACTACATTTCCCAGAATTCCCCTTTTGGTATGTTCCCAGTTAGGTTGAGCCACAGGAGCAATCTTTGTGGGACATTTGGGGGCCAGGGGATGTAGCAGCCATTTAGACTCTCATGCATATTTTCATCTGCTGGTTCACTTCATTGGCTCTTCAATGATGCTCCACCTTCCCTTGGATCCTCCTTCAACGTCTCCAACTGAAACTGGCCCAATTTTCCCATAGAACTGATGTTTATGGGCTTTTTGTTGTTGTTGAATAAACATAGAAATTGACCCTCCCAGTCTGAAAGCTTGAGAAACTTACATGTGTCTTATCTGAGTTCCTTTCTCAGGAAACCTACTATCAGTTCTCCCAGATAGTATCAAGGAATTAAAACTTCCCAAATCATCACATCTAGAATGATGAGACACCATGCTCCTTATCTGACCACCTGCTGCCTGTTGATCAGCTTCTCTTCCTCACCCCTCCCTAATTCCTATTTTCTCGCATGTAGTTACATTACTTCCCTGCTATATAAACCCCTAAATTTAGTTTGAGAGAGAGAGGTAGATTTGAGACTTGTCTCCCATCTCCTGGCTCACATCACCTGCAATAAAAGCCTTTCTTCCCTGACAATACACATTGTCTCAGTAATTGGCTTGTGCAGTGAGCAATCAGACCTAGGTGAGACCCTTGGCATTCAGTAGCACAACTCTTGGGGCCAGATACGTGTACTTGGCCCCATGATAAAAGACCCTGGCTCCAGCAGTATACCCACACCACCAAGGTTGGAGGCAACAAGAACTGACATGGGGCTGGGCGCAGTGGCTCACGCCTGTAATCCCAGCACTTTGGGAGTCCAAGGTGGGAGGATCACTTGAAGCCAGGAATTTGAGACCAGCCTGGGAAACAGCAAGACCCCATTTCTACAAAAAATTTTGAAAACTAAGCCAGGTGTGGTTTTACGCACCTGGCATCCCAGCTGCTTGGGAGGCTGAGGCAGGAAGATTGCTTGAGCTCGGGAGGTCAAGGCTACAGTGAGCTATGATCGTGCCACTGCACTCCAGCGTAGGCGACAGACTGAGACCCTGTCTCAAAAATATAAAAAAGTAAATAAATAAAATTTACAAAAGAACTCACACGGGGTTTGGTTTGTCCTCGTGGACTCCGGCTTATGCGTGTGGGTTCTATCTTGTTCTTTGCTCTCCTCAACTTTACCTCCATCTTCCCTTCCTGACTTCCTGCACCTATGGGGTTCAGTTCAAGCATCTGACTCAAAGATAACAACCTGACAGAGACCATTTAACCAGCTCCCTAAATTGCATAAGATCAAATCTGGTAACAAGTCCTTTTGTAGCAACTAATCAGTCTATAGGTATTTCTTTTTTTTTTTTTTTTTTTTTTTTTTTTTTTTTTTTTTTTTTTTTTTTGTTGAGACGGAGTCTCGCTCTGTCGCCCAGGCTGGAGTGCAGTGGCTGGATCTCAGCTCACTGCAAGCTCCGCCTCCCGGGTTTACGCCATTCTCCTGCCTCAGCCTCCCAAGTAGCTGGGACTACAGGCGCCCACCACCTCGCCCGGCTAGTTTTTTTTTGTATTTTTAGTAGAGACGGGGTTTCACCGTGATAGCCAGGATGGTCTTGATCTCCTGACCTCGTGATCCGCCCGTCTCGGCCTCCCAAAGTGCTGGGATTAGTCTATAGGTATTTCTTAGTGATGCTTCAGCCCCCTACCTGTGGTTGAATCCTGACTGATCCAGGCACCAAATTACAGCCACTTCACAACCAGAGCCTGGAACATGTGTGTGACCCATTAAGAATAGGAGAGCTGGCTGGAGGAGAGCTTCTATTATTATCTGACTGAAGCCTCAATTAAAAAAAGAAATGCAAGGATGGAATTTCACAGGAAAGTAGAGGAACCCCAGACAGGAGGGCTGCAAAGAAAAGGCTGTTAGAGGGAGACTGAGAAGAGAAAAAGGGAGCAGGAGGGAGCAGCTTGCACTTCAGACACCTCCTTTTCCAAGCCTGGGAGGCAAGAAAGATGGGTAAAGTCACATCCTCGAGCCCTCCAAGAAGAGATCTGCATGACTATAGGCAACATATGTTGCTGCACCCTGCTTAACTACCATTTTCTCCTTTTTGGGTCACAGTACTCCTGTTTTCCTTTAGGGCACACTTCTACCCATGTTTAGCCCCTGTGATTTAAGTAAGATGTGATTCCCCTCTCCAAACTCTAGAAATGGACATATGCCCCAGGCCTGAGAAATAGGAGTCTATGTAACCCTGGCGACTGTTCTTGGTTCTGGGATAGATTCATGGTCACACTGGACCGAGACCCAACTCTAGGACCTTTGCTCATCCTTTGTCTGAGTTGCTTAGATGGTAGAATGTGAACCTGAAGCTGCTGGTGACCACTGTTTCCCCCAGAAGGGAGGAGTCATTTTGAGAATGAGATCAACACAGAGGCACATTGAACTGGCAGAAGGGACAGGGAGACACTCCTCATGTCATCCTTTGAGCACCTGGATACAACTATGCCTGAAGCTACATATATCTGGACTTTTTAGTTGTGTGTACCGTTAAGTTCCATCTTTGTCATTGTTATTGTTGTCTTTTTAATTAAGTCAGTTTGAAATTGGGGTTCTCGCACTGGCAACAGAGTCAAAACTAATAAACTGACCCTTCAGTAAAAGAATTTGTTAACGCCCGTCTCACATCTCAGGTGTGTTTGATTTGGGGGAAAAGCAGGGCGACTGGAAATACCATTACCGATGGTAGCTAACTTTGTCTGGGACTTACTATGCACCAGATGCTCTTCAAACACTACATGCATTATACTTTATAATCCTCAAAACAACCCTATGAGGTGGCTACTAAAATTGCCCCCCGTTTATTTATTTATTTATTTTTTGAGATGGAGTCTCACTCTTTTGCCCAGGCTGGACTGCAGTGGTGTGATCTTGACTCATTGCAACCTCCGCCTCTTGGGTTCAAGTGATTCTCCTGCCTCAGCCTCCTGAGTAGCTGGGATTATAGGCACGCACCACCACACCCGGCTAATTTTGTATTTTTAGTAGAGACGGGGTTTCACCATGTTGGCCAGGCTAGTCTCAAACTCCTGACCTCAAGTGATTCACCCGCCTTGGCCTCCCAAAGTGCTGGAATTACAGGTGTGAGCCACCGTGCCCGGCTGCCCCCAGGTTTAGATGTGGATCAGAGAGTTTAGGCAGCCACCCCAAAGTTATACAACAAGCAAGAAACATTGTTAGGAAGGGAGTGTCCACCGCTTCCTGACAATAGTGGCTGAGATGACTTCCCGGGCATGGGAATGGGAGCGGGAGAGGTCAAATCCCCCAATTTGGACCCATCCAGGTTATCTAAGCACAACCTCTTGCAATGCTGAATGGGAGGGGTCCTGCCTCTGGTTGGTCAGGAAAGACCTTTACTTTGGGCTAGATGTGCCCCCACATAATTGCCACCTAACAGTTCTCCTTCTGCCCTCTGTGGTCACAGGTAAGTGGAGCTCTTTTTCTCTCACTCTGAGACTAACAGATGCTAGAAGCAGCTGTGCCCTTTCACTATCAAACCCTGGTTTCTTCGATTGTTACTTGGAGACTTTCTTGGCTGCCCTCAAAGTATCTTCCAGGTGTGGGTTGATTAGCTCCCACCTTAATTACCTCCTGACATCACCTCAAAGCTCACTTTAGGCTGAAAGAAAAACCATAAAGTAAATGCTTCTTATTTCGCTGCCAGTGAAATGAAGAGCTTTTCAGTGCTGTAGATTTTTCTGTCTTTCTTTTTTTTTTTTTTTTGCTTGTCATGCTCACATCTGACCTTTCAGAGGCTGACTTTTAAAATGCAGGTTAGCAAAAGTCGTATCAGGAGGAGATGGAGATGTCTCCTCTCCTCTGCTTCTGTAAAGGGGGCAGTGAGTGCAATCTGCACCATAAATTTAGTTTGCAGAATCTGATAGGAAGAGGTGTAAAAGAGGGCATGGCAATGCGGGAGTAGCCTTGTGAGAATTGCTCTTTGCATAAAAACCAGAGGCCTCATGTTGCCTCAGACCCCACATTGCCAGGATGCTCCCATCTCCAGCCTGGTATCTCCTTCTTTCACTCTGCTCCTCTTTCCTCTCCACTCCAGCTACGCTGCGCAGACTCACCATCCTCTCTCAGCACCGGTCTTTTGCACACACTATTCCATCTCCTTGAAATACTGTTCCCTGCATTCTTCATCTAGTTAAATCCCCTCATCCTCTGCTGAAACTTCGTTTCCTTGGAGAAGCCTTGTTTGAGTCCCTTCTGTTATCTTCTCTCATGAATTCCTATACTTCTCCTTTGTAGCAGGTGTATAGCACCTAGCACACATAAAGCACATGTTTATATGTGTTTTTGTGGTTAAGTGTGCCTCTGTCCTTTTAGAACAGGCTCCGCCAGGGCAGGGACCAGGTCTTGGTCACTGCTGACTAGCAGTGTGCTCATAAAGGTTTAACAACTATTGCAGGGGTGGGGGGATGTTGACTTATAGAGTGGCTGATTCTATGGTGTAAATCTTCCACCACGCATGATTTCAAGCTACCAATGCAAGTTCAACCAAAATTCCTGAAAAACTTAACAAAGGGCTCTTGTGAGTTGGGATAAACTGGCTTCAGCACGTGATACGGTTTGGCTGTGTCCTCACCTAAATCTCATGTTGAATTGTAGTTCCCATTATCCCGATGTGTGGTGGGAGGAACCCAGTGGGAGGTAACTGAATCATGGAGGAGGTTACCCTCATGCTGTTCTCATGACAGCAAGTGTGTTCTCATGAGATTTGATGGTTTTATAAGGGGCTTTCCCCGCTTTGGCTCAGCACTTCTCTCTCTTGCCACCATGTGAAGAAGAACATGTTTGCTTCCCCTTCCGCCATGATTGTAAGTTTCCTGAGGCCTTCCTAGCCATGCTGAACTGTGAGTCAATTAAACCTCTTTTCTTTATAAATTACCCAGTCTCAGGTATGTCTTTTTTTTTCTATTTTTCCTTTTTTTTTTTTTTGAGACAAAGTCTCACTCTGTTGCCCAGGCTGGAGTGCAGTGGTGCAATCTCAGCTCACTGCAAGCTCTGCCTCCCGGGTTCACACCATTTTCCTGCCTCAGCTTCCCGAGTAGTGGGGACTACAGGTGCCTGCTGTTTGGACGAACAGAGGCAGGATGGCGCACCTCCGGGTTCTTCATCACCAACTTTTCCCGCGCGGGCAAAAATGCAGCCGGCGCCCGGGAAGGTGCAGACCAACTGGGCATGTGCCAGGTGACGTCAATCCGAAGAGACCAAGATTTACCTGGTCGCACCTATGGAACGCCCCCGACACACCTGTGCCCCGCCTATTGCCCTCCCACTCCCAGAAAAGCCGCTCCCAGCCAGCGCCCCGCGTGGACTTCCCAGCGCCCCCACTCCTGTCGGGACTGCATTAGGAACTCCGCCGGAGAGCCCCACTGGGTGACTCTGTTGGCCTCCTTTGCCGGAGGCCGACAGACCTCTCCCTACCCACCTTCTTCCCTGAAGCTAGGTGACCAAAAATAAATTTGCAGTTTTGCTCCTACCCTTGCCTACTCGCTGGTTCTTTTGTGCCCACTCTGGTGGTCTTAGAAAAACAAATCACCCGCCACCACGCCTGGCTAATTTTTTGTTATTTTTAGCGGAGATGGTGTTTCACCATGTTAGCCAGGATGGTCTCGATCTCCTGACCTCACAATCCACTCGCCTCGGCCACCCCGAGGATTACAGGCATGAGCCACCACACCCAGCCTTCAGGTATGTCTTTATTAGCAGTGTGAGAACAGACTAATACAGCACGCCACTGCTGCTGACCCTCCAACACCTGGTACAGATTTGTGGAATGAATGAATGAAGTTAGGCCCACAAAGCAGAGCCTCCTCTGCCTGTGCCTATCCATAGTATACTCTCCATCTGTCTGCAGTAGAAGTTAGCTTTAAGCAAAAGTATAGCATTGTCTATCAAGTAAAATACATTCAGTGTAATGTAAAGGAATATTCTATGAGTAAAACTTTCCCATTTTTCCCTGGTATTAAAACATACTTTCTAGTGTGTAATTAGAGCTTTGCACGCTGTGAGTAGTGACTTGTTAGTGGTTCATGAGATCAATTTAGAAGGCCCTACCAGCGATTTTTTTTGGAAATGGAATTAAGTAGAAGAAAAAAAGAAATTTCAGAGTATCAGAGTTTGTCTCCAGCCTTAAGTAAGTGTTACTTTGGTAAACTCTTATTGTGAGTGTGTATTGTTGACAAAAAAGCCAAACTTTGTAAAATATTTAAAGAGGTTTATTCTGAGCCTATATGAGTGGCCGTGGCCTGGGGTACAGTCTCAAGAGGTCCTGAGAACATGTGCCCGAGGGAGTCAGGTTACTGTTTGGTTTTATACATTTTAGGGAGACCGGAGTGACAAGCAAAGACATAAATCAATACATGGAAGGTGTACATTAGTTCAGCCTGAAGAGGTGGGATATCTTGAGTCAGAGGGTGGGGAGCAGGGCTTACAGGTCATAGGTGGATTCAAAGACTTTCTGATTGCCATTTGGCTGGAAGAGTTAAGCTTTGCCTGAAGACTTAAGAAGTCCTTAGAAAAGAATGCTTGAGCTAACATAAGGGGTTGTAGAAGCCAAGGCCCCTGTTATGCAAATGAAATCTTCTAAGTGGCAGCGCTCAGAGAACATGTGACCAAGGTCAGCTTGGAATTTGGGATCTGATTGCCATAAAGAGTCTACTCTGGCCGGGCGCGGTGGCTCAAGCCTGTAATCCCAGCACTTTGGGAGGCCGAGACGGGCGGATCACGAGGTCAGGAGATCAAGACCATCCTGGCTAACACGGTGAAACCCCGTCTCTACTAAAAAATACAAAAAACTAGCTGGGCGAGGTGGCGGGCGCCTGTAGTTCCAGCTACTCGGGAGGCTGAGGCAGGAGAATGGCGTAAACCCGGGAG
>NC_045454.1:22173504-22182871 GCF_002776525.5 Piliocolobus tephrosceles | reverse complement strand
ACCTCCCATTTCATCATGGCTAGAATTCAGGTTTTCAGATGTCTCTGGGGTCCATTTGGCCCATAAGGGGGTCCACTTAGTTAGTTGGGGGGCTTAGGATTTTATTTTTGGTTCAAAGTATATATTTTAAGTTGTGAAGTCAAATGACTCTCTTACAGTTAAAAAAAAAAAAGTGTGAACGTCACTGTGGTTGACAGCAATATCCTTTGGTTTAGTAGCTTTGTTTTGTTTTCCGTGTTATTACTTGGAAATTATTTTCCCCCGGACTTTCCTAAGTCTCTGTCTCCTCTCCCCCAGAGACCTAAAGGGTGAAGACACTGAACTTCCAGATTTGAGGGCAGAAGAGTCCCAGTGAGGCCTGGCTTGGAGGCCAGGGAACTTCCTATTCCAGTCTGCACATGTTACCCTTCAATCTCCAGCTCCCCTGGCTGTTGGTGCCCAGCCCAGAGTTGTGGAAGCCCTTTCAGTCTAGCTGCCCCACCTGGTGCCAGCATGGGCAGGGCAGGGAGCATCATGGGACTGATGCTTTCTGCTGTCCAGCCTCCCTGCCTGCAGGGCGATGGCCCCTAGCTGACTCTTGAGAGTTGAGGGGAGGCTGGGGAGAGGGTTAAAGGCGAAGCCAGACCCAGGCCATCATTGAAGTCACATGGCCTGCCAGAAAATCCCTCTCTATATTGTAGCTGGTTGAACTAACTATATTATAAATAATTTTCCATTTTCTGCCTAGAACCATGCTCTAGACATCTGCATGAGGTCATCAAACCTGCACCACAGCCATGCACACACACGTGTGTGTGTGTGTGTGTGTGTGTGTGTGTGTGTAAAAGAGAGGTATGAGGTATAGAAGAGCAATATAGAGGTCTCCATATTACGGGGAGACAGACAGTCCCAGAGCAGGGAGGTCACTTGAACAGGGTCGCAGAGGCAGGAATCCACACTCATGGCTGGACACTGCAAGGCCAAACAGGTAAACACTGTTCCTGACTCCCACCCAGACTTCACAACAACCCTAGAATATTAATAAGTCAGTAATAATAGTATTACAGGAAAGGAGTCCCAATCAAGACCCCAAGACAGGGTTCTTGGATCTCGCACAAGAAAGAATTCAGGGCAAGTTCATAAAGTGAAAGCAAGTTTATTAGGAAAGTAAAGGAATAAAGAATGGCTACTCCACAGACAGAGCAGCCCCGAGGACTGCTGGTTGCCCATTTTTATGGTTATTTCTTGATGATACGCTAAACAAGGGGTGGATTATTCATTTCTCCCCTTTTTAGGCCATATAGGGTAACTTCCCGACGTTGCCATGGCATTTGTAAACTGTCATGGCACTGGCGGGAGTGTACTAGTGAGGAAGACCAGAAGTCATGCTCATGCCCATCTTGGTTTTGATGGGTTTTAGCTGGCTTCTTTACTGCAGCCTGTTTTATCAGCAAGGTCTTTATGACCTGTATCTTGTGCTGACCTCCTATCTCATCCTGTGACTTAGAATGCCCTAACCATCTGGGAATGCAGCCCAGTAAGTCTCAGCCTCATTTCACCCGGCCCCTATTCAAGAGGGAGTTGCTCTAGTTCAAACGCCTCTGACAGGGTGACAACTGTGACCACAACAGACTCACAAACATGACATTTTCAGAGAGGAAGGTACACAGGGTGGTGTGATTTGGAAGAGGCTGTGGGTGTAGAGGGATGGGTAATTCAGTTGGGGTGGTCAGGGAGGGCTGCTTGGAGGAGGGGACTCTTGGCTGAGACTCGAGGGCTGAGAAGTTCTTAGAGAAGGATGTTCCAGGCAGAGGGAACAGCAAGCACAAAGGCCTGAGATGGGAGCTAGCTGGGTACGCATGAGGAACAGAAAAGAGGAAGTGAGAGTGAGGCGGGGGAGGGAAGGACAGGGAGTGGAGGCTGTGGAGCGGGGAGGGTTTCCAGGCAGCCCAGGATCCTCAAGAGAGCAACGTCGGATGTGGTATCCCAGGTAGGGTCCATCTGGTCCTTGCTCCTGGCTCCTGGGGAGTCCGAGTGACCCTTTCCCTCCTCCTCCTTTCCTCCTCTCTCCTCTTCCTTCTCTCCCTCTCCATTTTCCCTGCAAGGTCTGCAGCCCAACTCCAGTTCTCCCAATACTACAGGGGCTCATGGGTCCTTCTGAGCAAGAAGATGGGGCTCTTTGTATACAGTGTCTGTCCATAGTCATTCATGCACTCATTCATTTAATCATTCACTCATTCATTCATTCATTCATCCACTCATTCATCAAATACTGATTTTTCTCAGGTGTTTTGCCCTCACAGGTCCTGCTACCTAAAACACTGACTTCTTATCCTTCAAGGATTTGCTTTCAACACTGTCTCTTCCAAGACCTCTCCCTGACCACTCCCAGCTTATTGAGCCCCTATCACCCTGTTATCTTTTGAATTGCTTTTCCTGGTAAAACAGGACAGATTGATGCTCTCTGGGGCTCTCTCTACATACAAGAGAGAGATTACCCTGATGGGCATTCGTTTACCCTTCTTATTTTCTTTAGGAGCCAACCTCTCCTGCTTTTAGTCTATGTGATTTGGATACAGCCAACTACATTCCCCAGATCCAGAAATGAACACGCCATCCAAGTAAAGCCAATGAGAGACAGCTGCAGGACTTTTGCTGGAACTATTGGGAAAGTGGCATTTCTTTTTCTGCCATGGTTACTTTTCTGCTATGCTCTAAGCCTGGAACTGCTGGACGTCATCTTCACTGAATGAAAATGAAGTCAGTATTGAGGACAGCAGAGGTGAGAGGGAGAGAGGCATAATCCTGAGTGTATTGTAGGGGCACCTGGATCCAGCCATACCTGAAATCCGAGACTTTCCATTCTAAGAGTCAATAAATTCCCTTTGTACTCAAGTTAGTTTGGGTTTTAATCACTCGTGACAGAAGGCCTGACTGATAATAAAACCTCAAAGATAAGCAGGCAGTCAAGCTTAGGTACTTTCGTTTTAAGAGGTGTGGGCAGGTGCTTCCTTCTCTCAGAAACCACTCCTCCTCGAGGACCTCCTATTCTAAGAAGCCTGAGTGTTTGAGGTTTGTTCATCCTGAGGCATAAAAACAAGATCAAAGTGCCAGGCCAGAAGGAGCCAGAGTGTCTACAGAAGCAGCCGTGCAACTAGCAGCAGGAATTGGGAATCTGCATTATTAATAAGCAAGCCCATTTTCCTTTACTTCTTCGTAAGCAGAGCCTTAATTTTATGAGCCTGTTTATTAGTTCTGATCATGTGTTGAGAAAAAGTACCCTCAGCCTCTGAGTGATCTGAGTTAGGCATAGTTCTCCTGTCTCCTCGTTGGTGATTGGTTCTGGAAAAGGCTGGGACACACTCCTAGCCAAGGAGAAGTCACAGCAGTAACTGACTTTTAGGGGGAGTCTACTGGGGGCTGGCTAGTGGAAGGTGTCTGAGGTAAAATGTTTTTCATCTTAAAAACTACTGTAGAAGGCCAGGCATGGTGGCTCATGCCTGTGATCCCAGCACTTTGGGAGGCAAAGGTGGGCAGATCACTTGAGGTCAGGAGTTCGAGACCAGTCTGGACAACATGGTGAAGCCCCATTTCTGTTTAAAAAAATACAAAAATTAGCTGGGCCTGGTGGTGTGCACCTGTAGTCCCAGCTACTCAGGAAGCTCAGGCAGGAGAACCACTCTAACCCGGGAGGTGGAGGTTGCAGTGAGCGGACATAGAACCACTGAACTCCAGCCTGGGCGACAGAGACTTCATCTCAAAAGAAAAAAAAAAGTACTGTAGGAGTCCGGGTGTGGTGGCTCACACCTGTAATTCCAGCAATTTGGGAGGCCAAGGAAGGAGGATCACTTGAGCCCAGGAGTTCAAGACCATCCTGAGCAACATAGCAAGACCCCATCTCTAAAAAATTTTTTAAAAGATACACAAAATTAGCCAGGCATGGTGGTGTGTGCCTGTAGTCCCAGCTACTCAGGAAGTTGAGGAGGGAGAATCACCTGAACCCGGGAGATCAAGGCTGCAGTGAGTCATAATCACACAACTGCACTCCAGCCTGTGTGACAGAGAGAGATCCTATCTCAAAAAAAGAAAAAAAAAAAAAAAGTAATGTAAGAAAAATAGGCCGGGCACGGTGGCTCAAGCCTGTAATCCCAGCACTTTGGGAGGCCGAGACGGGAGGATCACAAGGTCAGGAGATCGAGACCATCCTGGCTAACACGGTGAAACCCCATCTCTACTAAAAAAAAAAAAAAATGCAAAAAAACTAGCCGGGTGAGGTCGTGGGCGCCTGTAGTCCCAGCTACTCGGGAGGCTGAGGCAGGAGAATGGCGTAAACCCAGGAGGCAGAGCTTGCAGTGAGCTGAGATGCGGCCACTGCACTCCAGCCTGGGCGACAGAGCAAGACTCCACCACAAAAAAAAAAAAAAAGAAAGAAAGAAAGAAAAATAAACTATTTCTTTGCCTTGCAGAGAGAATGTGGCAGTGTGAGGAGGCATTAGCTGGCTGAAACTGGGCTCTCAAACTCTTAGTCTAGAGCAGAGCTCTAACAGCATCACATGTTTTTGTTCTCCCTACATCCACGTTGAAGAAGAGGGGGTGGTAAAAATATTCCTCTGGTTTAACAGAAAATTCACAAATATTTATCCTTTTCAGAATCTACATGCAATTTAAGTATTAGTCCCAGGGCGATAAATCAGAATCACAGATGCTGCAATGTTAAAGTTTCCTTTGACAAGACATACTGATGATCTCTGATGTCCCTGTGGCCTGCAAAGAATATTTGCAAACAGAGTTTTATGATGCTGAGGATTGTCTGATTTTCTGAAGCCACAGAGAAAGACATCATTTTTCTTCTTTTCTTTCTGCAATTTCTTTCATCAGCACTTCGGAGAGCCTATAATCCCCATGCATTGAAATCCCATGAGTTAGTAGTAAGAGCAGAATCAGAGAGGCTAAACACTGAAAATACAGAAAGGAAATGGGTACAGTAGGATTTTAGCAAGAGGAAGTACATGGTTGTGATGCTTTGCATCTATAGGAAATGATGGCTGGGGCCGTGGCAGCCACGTTACCACCATGAGGGATGACGTTACCCACATGCTGAGGAGCCTGAGTCTATAAGGCCATCATTTGACTAATGCATTGACCCCTGGAAAACCTCCCTGCCTTTGGGGGACTAGCAGTTCTGTAAAATAATACATGTCCTTATTGTTTTAAGATGTTTGGAATTTGTTCTTCTCTTACTTGCAGCCAACAGCATCCTACATGAGGCAGCCAGGGTAAGGGGTCCACACACAATGGGTGAACCAGTGCTTGTCCAGGAATTGAAACAGCCTGGCTCATTCAGTGCTAGGACCAGGGCCCTCAGTGGACACTGTCCCAGCTCTCAGCACTGAGGGTCCCTCCTTCCCTCCAAGCCGGGCATTGCTGTGTGTGATCATGTTCATTAGGTATCCATATTCCGTAGGCGGGAGCAACAAGGCTTTCTTTTTTTTTTTTTTATTAAGTCGGAGTCTCGCTCTGTTGCCCAAGCTGGAGTGCAGTGGTGCCATCTCAGCTCACTGCAACCTCCTGGTTCCAGCGAGTCTCCTGCCTCAGCCTCCCAGGTAGTTGGGATTACAGGTGCCCACTACCACACGGGGCTAACTTTTGTATTTTTAGTAGAGATGGGATTTCACTGTGTTGGCCAGGCTAGTCTCAAACTCCTGACCTCAAGCTATCTGCCCAGCTCGGCTTCCCAAGGTGCTGGGATTATAGGCATGAGCCACCGCACCCGGCCGCAATGAGGTTTTTTCTTTTTTCGATTCTAACCGCCAACCACAAAATTTAACTAAGGTCCCTCCCATCACACACCTGTCATCCACCCTGAAAATTTAAAGTAAAGGTATAAAAATATCAAAACCGTGATTGCCTTTGGGGGTGGAGTGGAGGTGGGGATCATTTGGGAAGGGGCATAAGGGGACTTTGCAGGGGTCATGGAGATGTTCTTCATCTTAACAGGGGCTGTAGTCTAAAGCAGGAGTGTATACTTATTACATAAGTGCATCCATTGGTCAAAACTCAGCAAATGGAGGTGGGAACAGTGGCTCATGCCTGTAATCTCAGCTACTGAGGAGGACGAGGCAGGGGGATCACTTGAGGCCAGGAGGTCAAGACCAGTCTGGGCAACATAGAGAGATCTTATCTCTTTTTTAAAAATTGTTTTAATTCCCCAGGCATAGAACTCACCCTGTGGAGAAAAAAAAAAAAAAAAAAAAAAATAGCCATGCGTGGTGGCATGTTTCTGTAGTCCCAGCTACTTTCGAGGCTGAGGCAGAAGGATTGCTTGAGCCCAGGAGGTCGAGGCTGCAGTAAGCTATGATCATACCACTGCACTCCGGTCTGGGGTACAGAGCGGGATTGCATCTCTAAATAATAATGATAATACTAAGAAATTCAGCAAATGGATGTTTCAGATGTGTACATTTCATTGCATGCAAAATTATAAAACCTCAAAAATAACTGCAAACATTGAACTCCAGTTGGTGATATGAATCCTGAAATGTTTAAGGGTAAAGAGTACTGATGTCTGCTTTAAAATACTTTACTCTAACCTTCTTTAAAAAAATCAGATGGCTTGATAAATAGAGGAATGGACTGAAAGATATGTAATAAAGTAAATACAGAAAAATGTTAACAATTGTAGAATCTAGATGATAGAGCCGGGCGTGGTAGCTCACACCTGTAATCCCAGCACTTTGGGAGGCCGAGGCAGGTGGATCACGTGAGGTCAGGAGTTTGAGACCAGCCTGGCCAACATGGTGAAACACCATCTCTACCAAAAATACAAAAATCAGCCAGGCATGATGGCACATGCTTGTAATCCCAGCTACTCAGAAGAATCACTTGAACCCGGGAGGCAGAGGTTGCAGTGATCTGAGATCATACCACTGCACACCAGCCTGGGTGACAGAGTGAGACTCCGTGTCAAAAACTAAATTAAAATAAAATAAAAGTGATGATGATCATAGTTACGAACGACAGCGAGAGTGCAAACACTGCCTGTAGTGTGGGCAAAGCCCTGTTCTCAGTGCTTCGTGTGAATGAATTTGTTCACTCCTCACCACAACCTTCTGAGGTAGGTACTGTTATTCTCATTCACGGATGTGGACTCTGAGACCAGGGAGGTTGTGTGGCATCATTACATCAGAAGGGGCGTGGTCTGAATCCACTCCTCCCCTTCCAGGGCAGGAAGTCAACAGAGAAGGGCTCTGTGGTAACGTTGACAATCACGAATCAGTGGCATAAACATCTCCTTAAGACATGTGGAGGCGGCTGGGCATGGTGGTTCACGCCTGTAATCCCACCATGTGGGAGGCCAACGTGGGAGGATCACTTGAGGCTAGGAGTTTGAGACCAGCTTGGGCAACATAGTGAGACCCTGTCTCTACAAAAAAAATTTTAAAAATTAGACAGGCACGGTGGCTCATGTCTGTAATCCCAGCACTTTGGGAGGCTGAGACAGGTGGATCACCTGAGGTCAGGAGTTCGAGACCAGTCTGGCCAACATGGTGAAACCCCGTCTCTATTAAAATACAAAAATTAGCCAGGCATGGTGGCAGGTGCCTGTAATCCCAGCTACTCAGGAAGCTGAGACAGGAGAATCGCTTGAACCATGGGAGGTAGAGATTGCAGTGAGCTGAGACGGTGCCAGTGCACTCCAGCCTGGATGACAAGAGTGAAACTCTGTCTCAAATAAATAAATAGATAAATAAAATTAAAAATTAGCAGGGCATGGTGGTGCATGCCTCTAGTCCTAGCTACTCAGGAGGCTGAGGTGGGAAGACTGAGCCCAGGAGTTCAAGGCTTCAGTGAGCTATGGTTGCACCACTGCACTCCAGCCTGGGCAACAGAACACGACTTTGTCTCTTGGGAGTGGAAAAAAAAAGGTGGAAATTGTGAGAGACACATGACAGCAGAAGTGTGACTACTGCTTGCCTCTGGAGGAAGGAAGAGGTTGTAGACTGGGCACTGTGGCAACACCAGCATGCCAGGGGCTGGGGGTGGGGGGCAGTCAGGACCTGAGGCCAGAAGCTGTGAATCTTGGAATCTGCAGGGTGCCCCTTATGAGACCCCAAGCGTTCATGTAAGCGTCCACACCCCCACTGATGATATCTGGGCAGAGAGGCAATAAAATCAGAGTTACTGATCAAGGTTTGGAGGCTGCGGTTGGAGGCCGGACATCCTGCCTGCAGGGCAGGCTTCAGCTTGGAAGCTTGCGGCCCGGAACAGTCCCCGTGGGCACACCCAGGCAGAGGGTTTTGCTAGTGTCTGACCCAGCGTCCAAAGCCAGGGTCTAATAACAACAGTGCCACCAACAACAGGAAACATTCGTGACGCACATGCTGCCAAGCACTGTTCTAAGCACTTCATATTACAGTGTATTCCTCCCAACGGTAAGAATGAGGTGGGTACCAGTGCTAACCCCATTTTACATATGTGGAAACTTAGGCACAGAGAGGAGACCTCATGAAAGGCAATGGGGACACCTCCGGGAACCTCCCACCACAAAAGATCACCGCAGAGTAAGGACAAATCGAACATCAGATTTCCTCAAGGGTGGGCACTTTCTTGCTGCATTTCTGGTGCCCTCTTTTGGATTTTAGCTGCAGTGGCCACAACACCACGGGTGTCAGCAACAGGAGCAAACCAAATCACACATGCATGGGGGAGTCAGCTGGGAGGAGCCGCCCTGGCATTCCCACCATGTCTGTGAAATGGGGGGAATCATGGTATGTACTGGAGAATCAACAGAGGCTGGGCGAGGAAGACTTGGGATACTCGTGAGCCCATTCTAACATCAGCAATTGCTAATATGTTTATTGCTTTGAAAAAAAGAGATAAAGAAATAAAGGAAAAAGAGGAAAGAAAGGGGGAAAGGAATGAAGAAAAGAGAGACAAGAAATAAAGCATTGTCGGCCGGGCACGGGGGCTCACACTTGTAATCTCAGCACTTTGGAAGGCTGAGGTGGGCGTATCAGTTGAGGTCAGGAGTTCAAGACCAGCCTGGCCAGCATGGCAAAACCCCCTCTCCACTAAAAACACAAAAACTAGGCTGGGCATGGTGGCTCATGCCTGTAATCCCAGCACTTTGAGGCCGAGGCGGGCGGATCACGAGGTCAGGAGATCGAGACTATCCTGGCTAACACGGTGAAACCCCGTCTCTACTAAAAAAAAAAATACAAAAAAAATTAGCTGGGCGAGGTGGCGGGTGCCTGTAGTCCCAGCTACTCAGGAGGTTGAGGTAGGAGAATGGCGTGAACCCAGGAGGCGGAACTTGCAGTGAGCCGAGATCGCAGCACTTTACTCTAGCCTGGGCGACAGAGAGAGACTCCGTCTCAAAAAAAAAAAA
>NC_045454.1:22121716-22173404 GCF_002776525.5 Piliocolobus tephrosceles | reverse complement strand
GTTGCAGTGAGCCAAGGTCGCACCACTGCACTCCAGCCTGGGCAACAGAGCGAGACTCCATCTCAAAAGAAAAAAAAGAAAAGTATTTTAATATCAAAGAGGAAGGAAGAGAGCCAGAAAGAAGAGATAGGGCTGAAAAAAGA
The DNA here is from genome assembly GCF_002776525.5 of Piliocolobus tephrosceles. Lineage (NCBI taxonomy): Eukaryota > Metazoa > Chordata > Mammalia > Primates > Cercopithecidae > Piliocolobus > Piliocolobus tephrosceles. Next base: position 22,173,261 of record NC_045454.1, on the reverse strand, counting down.
AGGCAGGAAACAGGAAGAATGTTTCCAAAGAGTCCCATGAACTATTCAGAAAAATGGTTTTTTGTTTTTGTTTTTGCTTTTTGTTTTATTTATTTATTTACTTATTTTTTGAGACAGAGTCTCACTCTGTTGCCCAGGCTGGAGTGCAGTGGCACGATCTTGGCTCACTGCAACCCCGCCTCCTGGGTTCAAGCGATTCTTCTGCCTCAGCCTCCTGAGTAGCTGGGAATATAGGCACATACCACCACTCCCAGCTAATTTTTGTATTTTTAGTAGAGACGGGGTTTCAACATATTGGCCAGGCTGGTCTTGAACTCTTGACCTCGTGATCCACTCGCCGTGGCCTCCCAAAGTGCTGGGATTACAGGTGTGAGCCACCGCTCCCGGCCAAGAGTTTTGTCTTTAAAGAAGTTGATGGTGGGGTGTGGACCGTGCAGCCGAGACAGCTTGTGGGGTGAGTTAAGAGTCTGCCTGGATTCCATCCCCAGCCCAGCCACACACTGTCCATGAAGCAAGTGACTGTCCCTTCCCAAGCCTCAGCTTCTGCACTTCAGAATGGGGACCGTTGTCCGCGGCATTCCCACAGGTTGACGTGAGAACCTGTTGAGCCCACGCAGCAGGGTGTGCCTGTTGTCTGTGGTAAGGGGCAGACGGCATTGCCTACTTTCCCCTCGTAAGATGTCATTGCATGTACCCAGTTCTCACTTGGCAGATGAATCAAAGGGCTATAAATAGCCACGTCTTGGTTTCTCATAAACGCGTTAAATATGACTTGGCATCTTGCCCAGGCTTCCTGTCAGGGCAGTGGACGAGGATTGTTTTGCAGAGGTCTGATAAGTGTCAAGGTTACAGTCACGTGCAGGTGCGTGAGGCAGGACTCGAAGCGAGCCCCAGCTGCTCTGGGGAATGAGGGGGTCTTCCCTTCCACCCCCATGCCCTTCTTGGCATAGGTTCACACCAACCACTCTGGGCCCTGGCAAGCCCCGCCTTGTGGCTCAGGCTGGGCCACTGGCCTCTTTGCCGACTTTGCCTGGACTTACCCCTCTGGTCCAGCTTGCATTAGGTCAGTCTATTCACAAGTGAATTCTGGGAAGACTGGACCAGGCTATGGGAAGAGGGGAGAGGAGGGAAAGGTGGACACATGGCTCGTGAGCTCACTGGGCTGTCCTGGGCACCTCCCTCCATCTTACTTCATGAAGTTCTCTGAGGCTGACCTCACCCCCACTCAGGGATTAGGCCCTGGGGGAGGCAGATGTGGACTCTGGACCCCCGCTGCCTGGGTTCAAGTCCCAGCTGCTCCGTAGGGGACCTCAGGCTTGTCTATGCTCTCCGTACCTCAATTTCCCCCTCTGTGAAATGAAGATAATGCCTCCTAGGGCCTACATCATCGAGCTGCTGGAAGGATTCAATGGATGTTGATCATGATCATGATTTCCTGATACTCAGAATAACGCCAGGCACAGACTATCCGCTCTGAATAATGGTTTGCTATTATTAGTTTTCTGCTACTAATAGTTAAGAGCAAGGACTCTAAAGCCAGCCCAGTTGGGTTCAACGCCCAGCTCCACCACTTGCAACCAATGTAACCTTAAACCTGGATATCATCTCTCTGTGTCAGAGGCATGTGAACCAGAACAACTCCATCTTGAATGGGGTTGGGTAAAATGAGGCTGCATTCCCAGACGGTTAGGCATTCTAACTCATAGGATGACATAGGAGGTCAGCACAAGATACAGGTCATAAAGACCTTGCTGATAAAACGGGTTGCAGCAAAGAAGCTGGCCAAATCCCACCAAAACCAGAGTGACCTCTGGTCGTCCTCACTGCTACACTCCCATCAGCGCCATGACAGTTTACAAATACCATGGCAACATCAGGAAGTTACCTTATGTGGTCTAAAAAGGGGAGACATGAATAATCCACCCCTTCTTTAGTGTAACATCAAGAAATAACCATAAAAATAGGCAACCAGCAGCCCTTGGGCCGCTTTGTCTATTGAGTAGCCATTCTTTTTTTTTTTTGAGATGGAGTCTCCCTCTGTCGCCCAGACTGGAGTGCAGTGGCCGGATCTCAGCTCACTGCAAGCTCTGCCTCCCGGGTTCACGCCATTCTCCTGCCTCAGCCTCCCGAGTAGCTGGCACTACAAGTGCCCGCCACCTCGCCCAGCTAGTTTTTTGCATTTTTTTTTTTTTGTAGAGACGGGGTTTCACCATGTTAGCCAGGATGGTCTTGATCTCCTGACCTCGTGATCCACCCGTCTCAGCCTCCCAGAGTGCTGGGATTACAGGCTTGAGCCACCGCGCCCGGCCGAGTAGCCATTCTTTATCCCTTTACTTTCTTAATAAAGTTGCTTTCACTTTACTCTATGGAATTGCCCCGAAATTCTTTCTTGTGCTAGATCCAAGAACCCTCTCTTGGTGTCTGGATCTGGATCCCTTTCCTGTAATGTCTGTGCCTCAGTTCCTTCATCCGTAAAATGGGAGTGAGGATTATTTGTACCTTATAGGGTTTAATAATAAGGATAAAATAAGCAAACACCTGGCAAGTCCTCAGACAAGAGCCTGGCACACAGTAAATACTCCAATGTTGTTGCTACCATTGATGTTCTTATTACAAGGGGATGTGCTCACCCCCATCAAGGTTGCTAAGCTGCCATGATGGAATCCCAGAGCTGCTGAAGGACACCTCATCTCTTCATGGGAAGCATCTGCTTGAGGATTAAGGCGATGCAGAAAAAAAGTGGAGTAGAGGGATGGAGGAAGATGACTTTGGAGGACATTGTGTGAGCACCTGGATCTAACCGTGCCTGAAGCAAAACTCAAACCCTGGACTCTCGATGTATTGGCTCTCAATTCCAAGACCCAATAAATTCCTTCTCAGCTTAGAATGCTTTGCTTGGATATCTGTTACTTCCAGGCAAATGTGTTTTAATACAGAAAGCTCTTGGGGGCTCAAATAACAGAAAGGGAAGCTATGTGAAAAGCTGAAGAAAGCTAAGGAGAGGAACAGAAGTGATGCAGCTGGGTATGGTGACTCACGCCTGTCATCCCAGCTCTTTGAGAGGCTGAGGTGGGTGGATCACTTGAGGTCGGGAGTTCGAGACCAGCCTGGCCAACATAGTGAAACCCTAACTCTACTAAAAAAATACAAAAATTAGCCAGACGTGGTGGCATGCATGTGTAATCCCAGCTACTCAGGAGGCTTAGTCAGGAGAATCACTTGAACCTGGGAGGCGGAAGTTGCAGTGAGCCAAGATCATGCCATTGTACTTCAGTCTGGGCGACACAGCAAGACTCCATCTCAAAAAAAAAAAAAAAAAGACATGACACAGCTAAAGAGAGTAGGCCATGTGGAGGCCATGTGTATCGTGGGTTATAATCCAAGCTGTGTTACTGACAGCTTGTGGTAGGATGTTGCAGAATGGACACACTTCCTCATGCCTCCTTGTGTACATTCTTATAAGGTGACTTTGCTACTCTTCCCATCAAGGGATAGAGTCTATGTCTCCACCCCTTGAATCTGGGCTGATCTTGTAATTTGTTTAGGTCAATCAAACATGGTGAAAATCATGCTGTGCTAGTTTCAAGCTTAGACTTCAAGAAACCTTGCCGCCTCCATGTCCTCTCTTAGTTGACCTTGCCATGACCTTGTGAACATGACTGGGCTAGCCTGCTGGAGGATGAGAGGTTGGAGGCTCCCCAGCGAACTGTCATCCAGCCCCCTGAGGCAGAGCCACCTAGCTATACAGTGCGGGCCACAGATGCATGAGTGAGCCCAGCCTGCGTTATCAACCTGCAGAATGGACAGATAAATCCATCAATGTTGTTTTAAGCCATTTTAGATGATTTCTTAGGCAACAGTAGAGAACTGCTTTGTCTGGTTTAACTCAACCTTGCCCAAGAGGCTTCCAAAACCCTGACCTCCGGGTCACATGACAAGGTGAGGCCTCCACATCCCAGTCCCTGGTGATACTGTGCTAGTTCGGAGGCTGGGTTTCAAGTGGCCTTGCAACTTCCATTCACTTTCTTGGACTCCTGCCACCACCTTGTGGACACACCTGGGTTGGCCTGCTGGAGAATGAGAGACCAGGTGGAGGATAGAGTCTCACTCTGTCGGCCAGTCTGGAGTGCAATGACGTGATCTCGGCTCACTGCAACCTCCACTTCCCGGGTCCAAGCAATTCTCCTGCTTCAGCCTCCTAAGTAGCTGGGGTTACAGGCACCCACAACCATGCCCGGCTAATTTTTTGTATTTTTAGTAGAGACAGGGTCTCACCATGCTGGCCAGGCTGGTCTCCAACTCCTGACCTCAGGTGATCCACCCACCTCAGTCTCCCAAAGTGCTGAGATTACAGGCATGAGCCACTGCGCCCTGCCTGTAAAGAGGTATTAATAGATGCCAATGATCTTCTTATGTCTGAACAAGAAACTGATAAGTATATACAAGTTTTAGGAATTCAGAGAAGTCCATATTACTCTCAGGTCAACAAATTATTTGTACAAGGGATCAAAATTACAGATTCTTTGTTTTTTGGTTAGAATTGCTTTCACAGGACATGGCCACAATTTCTGAATCCCTGTCTGGGCATTAATTGGCCAGATAGCCAACAATTTACCTCCTCTTCCTGGGCACACAGGCAGCCATGTTTCCCAATTTGCTTTGCAGTTGAGGAGGGGTCATGTGACTGCATTCTGGCCAATGAAATGTTCTGGCCAGTGGACAAAACAGATGACACTTCTAGGCCCAGCTCTACCCTTCATACTCAGTTCCATGTTCTCTCTGTCCATTGTGTGGTGACCTTGGAAGCCAGTACTTCAGATGGCAGCCTGCATTCCTGAATTATCTGAATCACATGAAAGAAAGCCACCTGAGCTGAGACTACGATGTTGAAGCCATGCCCCAAAGAGTTAAAGAAATCAGTAACTAACAGAAATTCTTGAGTTTGCAGGATGGCAGATAAGAAACAACTTGTGGAAATGTGAACCACTCCCTCCACTTATGAGATAAAAGAACTGGCTGAAATGAATCAGAGACAATATGGCTAAGTGGAGTCTGTGCAGAACCAGCTTGCTGAAGTCACAACCCAAAGTTTCATACTAACCCCTCAAGTTTTCACATGGGACCCCCTAAGGAGGCATGAGAGAGAATGGTGCATGCCAGAGGACTTTCCAGATCTCCACTTTGCTTCCACCAATCACCGGCTAATCCCAGAATCCACCCCCTGAACCTTTCCTGATAAAATTACTGCCTTAAAGCCAGCATAGGGAGACAGATTTCAGTGGGACTCCTGTCTCCTTGGAAGTTAACCTGCAATACAAAGCTTTTATTTTCTCAAAAACCTACTGCCATAGTATTGGCTCGTTGTGTATCTGGCAGCAAGCCCCTTTTGCTTGATATCAGTGTAAGCAAGAAATAAACCTCTGTGTTTTATTCTGGAGTCTATTTATTGCTGTAGCAGAGTGTATCCTATACTGACTAATACAGAATAATAAATGAGACTCCTTCCATAGCAGTAGGATTTGCCAGGACTTTTTTTTTTTTTTTTTTTTTGAGACAGAGACTTGTTGTGTTGCCCAGACTGGAAAGCAGTGGTACGATCTTGGCTCACTGCAACCTCTGCCTCCTGGGTTCAAGAGATTCTCCTGCCTCAGCCTCCCCAGTAGCTGGGATTACAGGCACATGCCACCACACCTGGATAATTCTTGTATTTTTAGTAGAGGCGGGGTTTCACCATGCTGGCCAGGCTGGTCTCGAACTCCTGACCTCGTGATCTGCCCACCTCAGCCTCTCAAAGTGCTGGAATTACAGATGTGAGCCACTGTGCCTGGCCTGTCAAGACAATTTTATGATGCAGAAAACATCTGTATTCAAGGTTGTCATGTGGAGTTGTACAGGTCGAGCATTGTCCAATGTGTCCAGCCAAGGGATGAGGGGAACCCATTCCATGCTCCACTCACCAGGCCTTTATACAATTTGTTCTAAGGTGACATATAGGCTAGTGGCAGCTTTGTCTACATTTCTGCAGCTTTAGAAAAAAGGGAATATTTTCTCCTTTTCTTTCTCTGGCAGAGTAGAAGAGTCATATAGCAAGGCTAAGTACTGGAATTGCATTTATAAGCAATTATTTTCTGCCCCAAAACATAGGCTTAAGAAGTTAAAAAATTACAGTAAGAAAAGGAATAGGGAAGAATAGAATGGTTAAAAATGGAATCTGGGGCATGTTTTGTCTTGTGCTGTACTCTGTGGTTCAGGGGAGGGTGGCAAGGCTGGGCCTGACCATGTCTCCTGCTTAGTGAGGAAAGTTTCTCATTGTACAGCTGGCCACATGCAAAGTAGCTGCTCCTCCCTGCTCCCACCTGGGAGGCAACCCACCCTTACCTATAAGGAACCCCACCTTGTCAGAATCACTTATTATTATTATTATTATTATTATTATTATTATTATTATTATTATTTTGAGATGAAGTCTCTCTTTGTCAGCCAGGCTGGAGTACAGTGGCGCAATCTCGGCTCACTGCAACCTCTGCCTCCCGGGTTCGAGCAATTCTAATGCCTCAGCCTCCCAAGTAGCTGGAATTACAGCCCCGCCACCACACCTGCCTAATTTTTGTATTTTTTATCGAGATGGGTTTTCACCGTGTTGGCCAGGCTGGTCTCGAACTCCTGACCTCAGGAGAATCATCATTTTAAGTGGACATCAGGTCAGTCTCTTCACTGCTCAAATCCTTCACATGGCTCCCATTTCATCTCAAATAAAGCCCACAGCTACTACCCTGTCCTACAGAGTCCCACACACTCTGGGCTCTGGTGACCTCCTTGATTTCCTCTCCACAGTTGCCTTCCTGTCCTAATCAGCTCCATCCACCAAGTAGACACCCACCCCCAGAGCCTGTGCCTGCAACTGCTTGGGGTAGGCTGAATAATGCCTCCCAAAGATGTCACTCTAATCCCCAGCACCTGTGAATGTTACCCCTGGGGAGTGTGCCTTAGAGGGGTGAGGAAGCTGGGTGCTCCCATTCCGGTCCCTCAACATTAAGGACTGCTCCTGGGGTGTCAACTGCCCAGCTTCCAGCCTGCTCCATGAGTGGCTCAGTAGGCTTCTGGAATGAGTTAGGAAGCCCCTGGCACCCACTGGAACCATGCCCATGACTGCTAAAGCTGCAGGGGACTTCCAGGACTTTCCAGGGCTATGGGTGAGTATATTTGTTGTCTGTTGCTGCAAAATAGATCACCAGAAATTCAGTGACTTAAAACAACACATGTCTATGATCTCACAGTTTCTATGGATCAGGAGTCCAGGCACAGCTTAGCTGAGCCCTCCATCTGAGGTCTCAGAAGGCTGCTGTCAGACACGGATTGGGCTGCACTTTCATCTGGAGGCTCAACTGGGGATGAATCTACTTCTGAGTTCACCTGGGTTATTGGCAGAGTTCGTTTCCCTCTGGCTGTGTAACTGAAAGTCCTGGCCTTTTGCTTGCTGTCAACTGGGAACCTCCCTCAGGTCCTAGAGGCCACTTGCATCTCCTAGAGGCCATGCACAGCTCCCTACCATGTGGACTTCCTCAATGTGGCTGCTTACTTCATCAAGTCAACAAGCCTCCCTCCCTCTGATCTGCTAACACAGAGTCATAGATAACATAAGGCAAGCTAGGGAGTGACAGCTCAACACCTTTACTGAGTGCTATTGGTTAGGTGCAAGGTCACAGGTCTGGTCCACACTGGAGGGGAGGGGATCATACAAGGCATGGACACCAGGAGGTGGGAAGTCACTGGAGTCACCTTAGGGGCTGCCCTGACAGCCTTGGAGCACTGGGGCACTGACAGCCTCTGCTATGGGTTGTGAGGCTTCAGTGCTGTGCAGAACAAACCCTTGAGTGTGGAACCCATGCTTGGCTCTCCCTGTCCCACCTCCAGCTCCCACGCAATGGGGGCTTCTATGGGTGCAGGCACTGGGGGGCTCCCTGGGAGCTGCGGTGGGCACTTCAGATCTCCTTTCACTTTCCAACCACTGGCCCCTTCCCAAGCTCAGTGTGTGACCTCAGGCAGGTTGCTTGAAGCTTCTGAGTCTTGATGTTCTCAGCTGCAAGACAAGGTTAACAGTAGCACCAGCCTCTTGGGTGATTGTGGGGACATAGCACTTATGAAGGGTTTGAGTTTTGACCACACCAGGAAGTCCCCAAATGTTTGCTATGATTATCATTATTATTGTCTACCTCTGGGTCCCCGGGAAGCCTCTTTAGTTCCCAGGGAATGCTCCCTCATTCTGCAGGAATCTTTGAACATCTGGGCACCACATGAAGCCTTAAGTGTTTTGGCAACAGTGTCTGGTACATGAGGGGTGAGCCCGGCCCTGTCCTGGGGGCAGAGGTTCTGTTCTGGGAGAGTTTCATCTCTGTCCAGTCATGGCTTCACTGCACTATCAGGGCAATGAATTTTAATGGCATTAATTATTGTTCACTCTTGCACTCTGCTGAACAGTGTGTGATTTCTGGGAACAGCCAGGCCTGGTGATTCCTGCAGGTCAGCTGAGCCAGACCTGGCGCCATGTACCAGCAGAAGGGCCTGTCTCCCCTTCCAAGGGCCTGAGGGGTTTCGTTCCACTGCAAGAGCCTGGAAAAGTGGTGCATGTCTGGCACTGCCTCTGACTTGGGGAGTGGTGGCTGGGCCTGAAGGCCTGGGCACAGTAGGGAGGGCGGGCAAGGGATGGGCAGGGAAAGACAGCAGGGCCCAGTGAGATCTGGGGAGCCTCGGGATGCCCTGCTCATATTCCGCATCTTGTGGGGGGAATGGGGTGAGTGAGGAGGCTATGAGTTACCACCCTTGGGGAGACACCCAAGGAATGGCCTCGTTGCATCTTTCCCTCCTTCTGAAGAACACAGGGCTTGGGCCAGGCAACCTGGTTTGAACTAGAATCCCCAGCCTCAGTTTCCTCATCTGTGGAATGGAAATTACTAATGAGTTAACAGAGCAGGACCTGACCCAGGGAAGAGCTCCGTCACCCTGGGCTATGGCCTCAGGTCTGTCCTGGTTCATGCATCTCAGAGCAGCGTGTGGGTGGGCCCGGGGGCCGGAGCGACCGAAGGGGAGGCTGTGGCTAAGAGGGAACCGGAGGCCGGGTCCACTTGTGCATCGGGGGTTCGCTTTATTTCACCAACAGCACCTGTTTGCTTCTCTTGCCCGGGGAAGGGTGCATGAACTTGAGCAGCGCCCCCAGCAGGGCCAGGACGGTGCCGACGAGCAGCACCAGCTTCAGCCCCTTGAGCACGGAGTCCGCTCTGCCCGGCAGGGCATTCCTTGCCTCCCGCCACTGGGCATCGTTCTCTCTCCACTGAGCCTCCAGCGTCTCCGGACTGGCGGCGGGGTTGAACTGGGCCACTAGCTCCTGCTGCACGAAGCACTTGTAGATGGCCAGCTGGAAGACCCGCAGCTGCCTGCCGCCGGTGGAGGGGTCCAGGAAGGTGGTGAAGTCCCGACCAGAGAGCTGGCTCTCCCACGTCAGGGGGATGTCGTTGGCATGCCAGTTGACGGAACTGCGAGGAGGACGAGGTCAGGTGCAGGCCCAGGGAGAAAGGAGGGACCGACGTCTGAAGGGAGGTGGAGACAGCGGTCCCCTTCTCCCTGAGGAACAAAAAATAAAGCACCGCTCCGCCCCCTCCTTGCTACTCCCCACGGAGCACTGTGCATCTGTCGACAGTGGGGTGGGGGCTCCCAGGGCTCCACCCCTTACTGGCCCCACCCCTTACTGGCTGGGTGACCTGGGCAAATGCCTCAAGCTCTTTGAACTTCCATTTCCTCATCTAAAAATAAGAGTCTAGACTGGGCTTGGTGGCTCACACCTGTAATCCCAGCACCTTCGGAGGCAAAGGCAAGAAGGATGGCTTGAGCCCAGGAGTTCAGGACCAATCTGGACAACAAAGCAAGAACCCATGTCTGCAAAAATTTTAAAAAATTAGCTGGACATGGTGGCATGCGCCTGTGGTCCCAGCTGCTCAGGAGGCTGAGGTGGGAGGATCACTTGAGCCCAGGAGGTTGAGGCTGCAGTGAGCCAGTCACAGCACTGCACTCCAGCCTGGGTGACAGAGCAAGACCCTGTCCCAAAAAAGGAAACAACAAACCAAAAAAATGGAGAGTAATGATTGTACCTCATAAGGTTATTTGGAGGAGTTAGCAAGGGCACTCCTTTAATGATTTGTCCACCTGCCTTTGGCTGTCTGGTCTCATCTCCTTCACCCTCCCCTTCACTCACTCTGATCAGCCACACTGCTCTCCCAGATGTTCCTCCGACATGCTGGGCACAGCCTCCGCCCTGGTTGTTCCCTCTGTCCCCAGGGTTCCCTCACCTCGTTTCAGTCTGGGCTGAAATGGCAGCTTCTCAGAGGAACCTTCCCTGACCCCACCACTTTACACTTTTAACTTCCCCTATTCCCAGCATCCTTCCCTGCTCCGTCACCATCCAAAACACAATAGGTCGGGCACAGTGGCTCAGGTTTGTAATCCCTCCCTTTGGGAGGCTGAGGTGGGAGGATCACTTGAATCCAGGAGTTTGGGTCCAGCCTGGGCAACAGAGTGAGACCTCATCTCTACAAAACTTAAAAACTTAGCCTAGCGTAGTGGTGCATGCCTGTAGTCCCAGCTACTGTGGAGGCTGAGATGGGAGAATCACCTGAGCCCGGGGAATTGAGGCTGCAGTGAGCCGTGATCGCGCCACTGCACTCCAGCCAGGGTGACAGAGCAAGACCCTAATAATAATAAAAACAACAATAATAAAACTATGTATTTATGTGCCACAAGGGCAGGAATCTCTGTTGGTTGTGTTCTTCACTGTTTCACAGGTCCCTAGAATGGAGCTTGGCATATAAATGTGCAGTGAACACGTGTTTAGTGGAGAATGAATCAGGCACTGACATACCCAGCGTGGTGGAAGAACAGAGAGGATACTCCACAGACAATATCATAAAAGCTTGCGTTCCCAGCTAGGTACCTTGTGGAACTTCTTATTGGATGCTGTGGCAGGCACTCCACAGTCTTTAGTACCCTTAACACATCACAATGACCCCGTGTGGCCGGGGGCTGGCAAGACCTCTGCACTGAGTTGGACAGCGGCCCCCCAAAACACATGTCCTTCCCAGAACCTCAGAATGTAACCTTATTTGGAAATTGGATCATTGCAGATATAATCAGTTGAGATGAGAACATATTGGAACAGGGTGGGGCCTCAATCCAATCTGAGCGGTGTCCTTTTAAGAAAAGGAGAAAGAAACAGGGACACAGGCACCCAGGAAGAATGCCAAGTGATGATGGAGGCGGGCATTGGAGAGAAGCAGCCACAAGCCAGAGAAGACCGGGATCTCTGACTGCATCCAGAAGCTAGAAAAAGGGAGGATTCTGCCCAGCTCAGAGGGACTGAGAGGGAGTGTGGTTCTACTGATACCTTGGTCTCAGACTTACAGCCTCCAGAAGGGTGAGACAATGAATTTCTGGGTTGTTTTTGTTTTTTGCATTTGTTTTTTGAGTCAGAGTTGTCTCCCACTGTTGCCCAGGCTGGAGTGCAGTGGTGTGATCTCGGCTCACTGCAACCTCCGGGTTCAAGTGATTCTCCTGCCTCAGCCTCCCAAGTAGCTGGGATTACAGGCATGTGCCACCATACCTGGCTAATTTTTGTATTTCTAGTAGAGACGGGGTTTCACCATGTTGGACAGGCTGATCTCGAACTCCTGACCTCAGGTGATCCACCCACCTCGGCCTCCCAAAGTGCTGGGATTACAGGCATGAGCCACTGCGCCCAGCCTGCATTTCTTATTAAGGGGCAGGTGGATTGGGGGAGAGGAGGGGAAGGGGGTATTTTCCAGGGACTCCTGGCAGGAAGCAAGATGAGTGTGAATTCTGGGAGGCAGGCCCTGATGGGAAGTCCCGGGGGGAACAGCCTCTCCTCCAGGGTCTCAATGACCTTCCCAGATGAGGCAGGGTCCTATTGGAGTCCCTAAGCTTCCTGGGCTTCCCCGGTCACAGCCCCATCTGTCTGCCTGTGCTTTTCCCATTCCAACTCACACCGCCCTGGGCTGTGTCCCCCTTGGACTGTTTAAGACCAGGGCCTGGCACTGTCTTGATGACCACTACGGGGCTGACCTGCATAGAACGCCCCCTCGTCCCTCTGCACATATTACCACCAAGGATCCCCCGACCGGAAGAATCTGGCTAGGGGCCAGAGGCAGGGATTCCATCACCTGTACATGGATCCTAAGGGACAGTCGAGCCACACAAATTCTGTATCCTCATCGAGACTGAAGTTGTCAAAAATGACGTAATCCACCCTTAACTGTGTGTTATTGGTGCACTGGACGTGGCAGGCTTCCACCTGCAGCTCAGGCCGCAAGCGGCTAGACCACACCAGCACCTCTCCCAGATAGAGCCAGCAGGGCATGGCTTCCTCCAGAGGCTTCTGAATGTAGCAGTACCCCAGGCGTTTACGCTCGCCCGGCTCCTTACAGCGGTTGCAGTCCTGCCAGGGCTCCCACCTGGTAAAAATGAGCTCTTTGCTGCCCAGATGCAGGGTCTCGTTCTGCAGGGGCCTCTGACCCAGGTCCTTGTGTGTTACATGCAGGGTGGAGACGTCCTGGAAGTCAATTTCATACTGCACCACTTGGCGGCCATGCTTATTCCAGCAGTGGTAGAGGCCCGTCTGGGAGGGCGATGGGTCTTTAATGAGAAGGCTGCCCTCGGGCATTATTTCCATATTGGAAATATTGGTGAGCCTGGCGAGCCTGCCCTTCTTGCCTCGTGTGAATAAGTAGTACCAGTGTGCCCCCGAGGAGTTGCAATACAGGAGAATGTCATTGCCGGAGAGTAGGGCCTGTTGGCATTGCTTACCACTGGGGCAGCTGATGGAAAAGTAGAACCCCAGCGCCGGGGCAGCAAAGTTGAGCAGCAGCCACAGCATGGGTGGCACGGTGGACTGGGGCTGGGGCAGTGGGCCGGTGCCACCCTGAACATTGTGAGGTCACATCCCTCTGGCCTCAGCCCTGGGCAGTGGGATGAACTGCGGCCACCACATGGGTGTGTGAGGTCACCATCCCCTTTTGTTTTGTGACAAGCTGACAACACTATTTTTTCTTTCTTTTTTTTTTTTTAGACAAGCACTCGCTTTTTTACCCAGGCTGGAAGGGAGTGCTACAATCACAGCTCACTACAGCCTCACACTCCTTTAATCAAGCAATCCTCTCACCTCAGCCTCCTGAGTAGCTGAGACTACAGGTGCATGCTAACCATGCCCGGCTGGTTGAAAATTTTTTCTGTAGAGACAGGGTCTTGTTATGTTGCCCAGGCTGGTCTCGAACTCCTGGCCTCAAGCCATCCTCCCACTTTGGTCCTCCAAAGTGCTGGGATTACAGGCGTGAGCCACTGTGCCCCGCCAACCATATTTAAGTTCTATTCCAAGCCCTCCATTTTGCTGGGAAAGGAGCAAACTTAATTTGTCTATTCAGAATTTTCTCTACTACCTGCCCCCCTTCCTTTCCCAGGGGTGAGACTACATGCCCAGGGATGGAACAAGAGCATGAACGTGTCACATGTGAACACTCAACACATATTTCCTGAACTCTTACTATGTTCTGGGCACACTTCTTAGCACTGGGGATGAAGCAGTAAACAAATCCTCTCTGGGGCTGGGCTCGGTGGCTCATGCCTATAATCCCAGCACTTTGGGAGGCTGAGGTAGGCGGATCATCTGAGGTCAGGAGTTCAAGACCAGCCTGGCCAACATGGTGAAACTCCGTCTTTACTAAATAGCTGGGCATGGTGGTGGGCACCTGTAATCCCAGTTACTCGGGAGGCTGAGGCAGGAGAGTCGCTTGAACCTGGGAGACAGAGGTGCAGTGAGCCAAGATCGCGCCTGAGTGACAAGAGTGAAACTCCATCTGAAAAAAAAAATAAAAAAAATTAAAAAAAAGTTCTCTCTGGTTACTGTTCTGACCTCCTGCACCTCTCCCCCTACTCCCTACCCTCCAACCACACTGGCCTCTCACTGTTCCCTGAATCTGTCAGGCAGGGAGAGGGGCTCTTGCCCCAGAACCACTGCACATGCTGGTCCCCATCTCTTCCCTCAGCCATCTGCATGACTCAATACATCTTCAACAAATATTTTTCTCAGTTGCTCCCTTTCCTTCCATTCCATTTTCTAAACCCCTTCTCAGGCAGTGGCTCACACCTATAACGCCAGCACTTGCCAGCACTTTGGGTGGCCAAGATAAGAGGATCACTTGAGGTCAGGAATTCGAGACCAGCCTGGCCAACATGGTGAAGCCCCATCTCTACTAAAAATACAAAAAAATTAGACAGGCATGGTGACGGGCACCTGTAATCCCAGCTACTCGGGTGGCCGAGGCAGGAGAACAGCTTGAACCCAGGAGGCAGAGGTTGCAGTGAGTGCAGTTTGTGCCACTGCACTCCAGCCTGGGTGCCAGAGACCCTGCCTCAAAAATAAATAAATACATTAATGAAATAAATAAATAAATTAAATTCATCTTCCAAACTTTTCCCAAAATAGAAAAAGATGGAACATTTCTATGAGACTTGCATCACCATATACCAAAACTTCATAAGGACATTACAACAAAGAAAAATCTCAGGTCGATCTCTTTTGTTAACATAGACACAATATCCCAAAGGAAATATTAGCCAATCAATTCCAGTGATTTTCTTTACATAAGGATAAATATAAAGACCAAACTGGGTTATTTCAGGAAGGCAAATTTGGGTTTATATTTGAACACCAATGAATGTAATTCACCACATTAACAGAATAAGGGAGAAAAACCATGTTATTATCTCAGTAGACACAGAAAAAGCATCTGATAAAACTCAACATTCATTTATGGCTCAAAACTTTTGGCAAACTAGGAAAAGAAATTTTCTAAGAGGATAAAATGTTTCTACTAAAAACCTAGGGCAGGCTGGGCGCAATGGCTCACACCTGTCATCCCAGCACTTTGGGAGGCCGAGGCGGGTGGATCACCTGAGGTCAGGAGTTTGAGACCAGTTAGGGTAACATGGTGAAACCACATCTCTGCTAAAAATACAAAACTTAGCCGGGTGTGATGGCTGGTGCCTGTAGTCCCAGTTACTTGGGAGGCTGAGGCAGGAGAATCATTTGAACCCAGGAGGCGAAGGTTGCAGTGAGCTGAGATTACGCCATTGCACTCCAGCCTGGGCAACAGAGTGAGACCCTGTCTCAAAAAAACAAAAAACAAACCAACAAACAAAAACACCTCGGGCTAAATTATACTTCATAGTAAAATAATGAGAATAACACAAGTATTTCTGCCATCAAATTTTCCATTCAGCATTTTACTGGAGGTAAGATACAAGCGAAAAATTAGATACAAGGTCATATATTAAATATGATTTATTTACCAGCAACAAAGAATTAAAAGATGAAATTTAAAAGATCAGTGTATGATAGTATGAAAAAATTAAATACCTAGGAATAAATGTAATAAAAGATACATGAGTCCTCCACATTAATAACTTGACATTATTGGGAGAAATTAAAGAAAGACTAAATAAAGGAAGTATTTGTCACATTTCATGGATTAGAAGACTAAATATTGAATATATATTGATTCTCCCCAAATTTATCTTTAGATTCAACAAAGTCCCAATTTAAAAAAAAATAAGTTTTGGGGTGGAAACTACAAACTGATTCTAAAATTTGTATATAATGGGCCAAGAATAACCAAGACAATCTTGAAGAACAAAGTTGGGAAGCACTACGACATATCATGACTTACTGAAAGGTATAAAAAGACACTATGGGCCGGGTGCAGTGGCTTGTGCTTGTAATCTCAGCACTTTGGGAGGCCAAGGAGGGCAGATCACTTGACGTCAGGGGTTTGAAACCAGACTGGCCAACATAGTGAGACCCCTTTTTTACTAAAAATATAAAAATTAGCCAGGTGTGGTGGCAGGTGCCTGCAATCCCAGCTACTTGGGAGGCTAAGGCAGGAGAACCGCTTGAATTTGGGAGATGGAGGTTGCAGTAAGCTGAGATTGCGCCATTGCACTTCAGCCTGGGCAACAGAGGGAGACTCCTTCTCAAAAATAAATAAACAAATAAATAAAAGAAAAAAAAAAAAAGAAAACCAAAGACACTGTGGCATTGGGGCAAGGATGGATAGATAAATTGTATCCACCGGGGTCTGATCAGGAGACAGAAACATCAGTGTCTACATTGGTATGAGCCCATGGGCCTGAGTAGTTTGGTCTCTAGATTCTACATTTGGCCTCCCCCTGAATATCAGAAGCCCGTGCAGACAAGAACTAGGTCATTGCTGTGTCCCTAACATCATCTGCCCAGGGCTCACTCAGAGGAAACACCAGGGAATTCTTCCGGAATGCACATCTCAGCAAGCCAGTGAAGAGACCTTTTCCTGAGCAGAACCACCATGAAGGCTTATGGGCTGGGAGAAAGTCTGGTTTTCTGTTGGAAGGTAACCCCCAAGCCCAGGTGAGCACAGAAAACAAAGCCTGGGTGAGGGTCAAGGGCAGGGCTACGGCTCTGGTCCTGTCACCTGTAGATGGAGGCCAAGGGACAAGGTGAGCCACCTGTTGTTCGTCCACTTGCCGGGCTGGTAAATGTCAAAGATGAATTTCCTCGACTGGGTTGCAGGGTACGTGGCAGGCTTCCACCTGCAGTTCGGGCCGAGTGTGGCTGAATTGCACCTTCTCGTCTCTCAGATACAGCCGGCAGGGCATGGGTTTTTCCAGGGGCTCCTCAATGTAGCAGTACCCCAGGCGTTTGCGCTTACCCAGTTCCCCGCAGCAGTTACAGTCCTGCCAGGGGTCCCAGTTGGTAAAGATGAGTACCTTGCCATCCAGGATCAGGGTCTCATTCTGCAAGGACTTTTGGTCCAGGCTCTTGTGCATAACACGAAGGTTGGTGACATCCTGGAAGTTGATCTCATATTGTACCATGAGCGTATCATCACTGCCCCAGCAGCGATAGGGGCCGGGCTGGGAGGGCTGAGGGTTGGTCAGCTGAAGGCTACCCCCAGGCAATTTCCTTATGTCAGGCATTGAATTAAGCAGAGAAGGATCTTCCCCAAGAATGGAAGAGAAGTACCAGAGTGCCATGGGATGGTCACACTTCAGGACAGCATCACTGCCTGAGAGTAGGGCTCGCTGGCAGAGGTTCTTGTAGGCACAGCTGATTAACATCTAGGCCCACAGAGCAGGTCAAGAGAGGCTAAGCAGCCAGAGGGTGTCCAGCATGGTGAACCAAGGCTGCAGAAGGAGGCTAGGAACTTCCTGGCCATTGTGAAGTCACTCACAAAACTCAAGGATCAGCCCAGGCAACGGAACGAACCTTGATCCACTGTGCTTCCAGGAGTACAGTTCAGTTTGTGTCATCAAATAGCTTGTCATAGGTTGTAGGGTCGAAGGTCAAATGTCCACATGAGCAAGGCAGGAAACAAAATGGGTGAGTTTAAATCAGAACAAATGAACTACAAAGGCAAAATATTGGCCCTCCACATACCCAATATATAACGACGGAATGGGACAAAATAACTTTATGACCATTAGAAAGTGGAAGAAGAGGCAGGGCCCAGTGGTTCACACCTGCAATCCCAGCACTTTGGGAGGCCGAGGCGGGTGGATCACCTGAGGCCAGGAGTTCAAGACCAGCCTGAACAACCTGGTGAAACCCCGTCTAACCCTTTCTCTATTAAAAATACAAATATTAGCCAGGTGTGGTGGTGCATGCCTATAGTCCCAGATGCCTGAGAGGCTGAGGCAGGAGAATCTCTTGAACCCAGGAGGCAGAGGTTGCAGTGAGCTAAGATCACACCACTGCACCCCAGCCTGGACGACAGAGTGAGACTCTGTCTCAAAAAAAGAGAGAGAGAGAGAGAAAGAAGAAAGAGAGAGAGAGAGAGAGAAAGGGAAAACACACAGAAATCACTGCTCTGTCCCACTTCTGAAATCCAGTGGGAAAACATTACAAGGACCCCCTATCTTGTAGATGGGAAAGATTCCTTAACTAGCACCGAAGCAGCTCCTTGGTGTGTGTGGGGAGGGTAGGGGGATTCTCAAATGATTGTTCTCTGTGGCTCATGTCTCACTCTCCAGGGAAATATCTCCTTTTCTCATATTCTCCTTGGCTACATCTGAAGATGTGCCCTCCTCGAGACATCAGCAGTTTACTCAGCCTGCTTTCTATCTCCCAAAGTTTGGGACCTACAGTTCTTATAAGCCTCCAGTCAAGTAAATATGTAAACAAACAAACAAATACACACACACAGTCGTAGTTCTGTTCAAGATGTTCTCGAGCTGGGCACGGTGGCTCACGCCTGTAATCTCAGCACTTTGGGAGGCCAAGGTGGGAGGATTGCTTGAAGCCAGGAGTTCGAGACCAGCCTGGGAAACATTGTGAAAGCCTGTCTCTCCTAAAAAATACCAAAATTATCCAGGCATGGTGGTAGGCTCCTGTAATCCCAGCTACATAGCAGGCTGAAGCAGGAGAATTGCTTGAACCCAGGAGATGGAGGTTGCAGTGAGCCAAGATCATACCACTGCACTCCAGCCTGGGCGACGGGACAAGACTCTGTCTAAAAAAAAAAAGATGTTCTTATCCTCCTTCTCTCTTTACAGGGATCTGAAACTCTATCAAGCATCCTTGGAGAGCTATATCCCTTATCTCTCTTTCACTGAGGAATTTGTCCACCAAAAGTGTTTTCTGGTAGTATCTTAATTCACTCAGAGATTCTTTAAACAATGGATAATAATTATTTACCTAGGCATATACTCTTGATTTTATCCCTGTCAAAAGCTGAGTTCTAATTGGACTTTGTCTCTCAAAGGCCTTCTCAATTTTTAGCTAACTTTGGCCAACATCTACTGCTAATATCTTATATTCCAGCTGCTTCCTTGAAAGCTACAAGTCCATTAAATACATTATCTGCCTTCCAGAGTATCTCAGGTGACAGTTTCCATCCTTCAGGTTTCAAATAAGTGTCTTTGTCCCAAATGTATCTAAGCCAATGCTGTCTTTTTCTTTTTAATTACCTCAGCACCTTACTCCTGATACTACTTTGGTATCAATCTAGATAAGTTATTTGCTACTGTAATAAACTTCTGGTCAGGTGTGGTGGCTCACGCCTGTAATCCCAGCACTTTGGGAGGCTGAAGAGGGCAGATCACCTGAGGTCAGGAGTTTGAGACCAACGTGGCCAACCCTATCTCTACTAAAAATACAAAAAATGACAAAACCCTGTCTCTACTAAAAATACAAAAATTAGCCAGGTGTGGTGGCACACACCTGAAGTCCCAGCTGCTTGGGAGGCTGAGGCAGGAAGATCGCTTGAACCCGGGAGGCAGAGGTTGCAGTGAGCTGAAATGGTGCCACTGCACTCCAGCCTGGGTGACAGAGCGAGACTCCATCTCAAACCAAAGAAACAAAACAAACAAACAAACAAAAACTCCCCCCAAATCTCAATAACATAAAACAAGAAAGGTTTACTTCTTACTCATTGTGCATCGGTATTGGAATCACTCAGGAATCCAGGGTGATGGGGCAACTGCCATCTCAAACATTTTCAGTTTCCTCCAAGGAGGAAGAAAGAGCGCTCTGTAAGATTTCGGGTCTACATTAAATGCTTTGCCCTTAAGTAACACATGTCATGTCACTTGCTCACAAACCATTGGCCAGAAACAGCTACATGGCACCACCAATCCACTAAAAGAAATGGAACTCTAGCCAGGTGCGGTGGCTCACACCTGTAATCCCAGCACTTTGGAAGGCCGAGGTGGGCGGATCACGAGGTCAGGATATCGAGACCATCCTGGCTAACACAGTGAAACCCCATCTCTACTAAAGATAAAAAAAAATTAGCCGGGCGTGGCAGCGTGCGCCTGTAGTCCCAGCTACTCAGGAGGCTGAGGCAGCAGAATGGCATGAACCCGGGGAGCGGAGCTTGCAGTGAGCCGAGATCACACCACTGCACTCCAGCCTGGGCGACAGAGCGAGACTCCGTCTCAAAAAAAAAGAAAAAAGAAAAAGAAATGGAATTCTACTCTTTCCAGGAATCTTTTGGCAAATGGCAGTAATGATTTCCATGGCTAATGTCTATTACAAGGAATTTTTCCTCTGGTATTATCCTTTATATCACAGAGTTAAAACCATTTCCAAAATCCTCACATCAGCTCTGCCCTAAAGTTCTATTGGCCAGGATTGGGGCCCATGCCCAGGTCTAAACCAATTCCTGAAAATAAATGAAGTTTACATTGTTGGCTTAAACCACTTAGAATTTGTTCCCTAGGATTGGGTAAGGTCAGCTTTTTCTTTGCAGAAAAGCCGCTGAAGACCCAAACAAAGTCAGGGTTTTGTATGCAGGAGAGCTGTAGAAAAGAATGCTGACCTGGTGTAGCCAACCATGTCTTCCACAGCATTGACTGATGGGAAAATATCAGTTGTACCAGAATTGTGCTAGGCACTGTGTGAGCCACATGACCCCAGGCAAGTTGCTGAGACTTTCCTTTTTTTTTTTTTTTTTTGAGACAGAGTCTCACTCTTTAGCCCCCAGGCTGGAGTGTCCTGATGCAATCTTGGTTCACTACAGCCTTTGCCTCCCAGATTCAAGCAATTCTCTTGCCTCAGCCTCGCAAGTAGGTGGGATTACAGGCATGAGCCACCACGCCCAGCTAATTTTTGTATTTTTAGTAGAGACGGGGTTTCACCATGTTGGACAGGCTGGTCTTGAACTCCTGACCTCAAGTGATCTGCCCACCTCAGCCTCCCAAAGTGCTGGGAATACAGATGTGAGCCACAGCACCCGGCCAGAACTACTGGAGACTGGTTAATTTATAAGGAAAACAGGATTAATTGACTCACAGTTCTGCATGGCTGGGAAGGCCTCAGGAAACTTCCAGTCATGGTGCAAGGCGAAAGGGAAGCAGGCACCTTCACAAGGTGGCAGCAGAGAGACAGCAATGGGGGAAGTGCCAGCTACTTTTAAAGCATCAGATCTCAAGAGAACTCCCTCACTACATGGGAGAAACTACCCCCATAATCCAATTACCTTCCACTGCGTCCCTCCCTCACCCGTGGGGATTACAATTCGAGATGAGATGTGGGCGGGGACACAAAACCAAACCATATCACTTATCCACCTTGCACCAGGCACCAAGGATCCAGGCTAAGTCCTTGACCTCTTGGAGCTTACATCCATCCTAGGGGATGTGTTAGTCAGGATAGGTTAAGTTATGCTGTGTAACAAAGGATTCTAAAATCTTAGTGGCTTAATAAAATTTTTTTTTCATGTGAAGTGTCCAAAGTTGGCTGGGGAGAGCTCTACTCCACAAAGTCCCTTCAGATACTGTGGCTAACAGAGGTGGTACCATCTGCAACATCATTAGTTGCTATGGCAGGATAAGGGAGTATAGCAAATCCTGAACTGGCAATTGAATGCTTAGCCAGTGATATGGTTCCCACGTGTCATGGGAGGGACCCAGTGGGAGGTAATTGAATCATGAGAGCAGGTTTTTCCCATGCTATTCTCATGATAGCGAATAACTCTCACAAGATCTGATTTTTTTTTTCTCTTTTCTTTTCTTTTTCTTTTTTTCTTTCTTTTCTTTTCTTTTTTTTTTTTGAGGTGGAGTCTCACTCTGTTGCCCAGGCTGAAGTGCAGTGGCATGATCTCAGCTGATGGCAACCTCTGCCTCCCGGGTTCAAGCAATTCTCATGCCTAAGCCTCCTGAGTAGCTGGAATGACAGATGTGCACCACCATGCCTGGCTAATTTTTGTATTTTTAGTAGAGAGGAGGTTTCACCATGTTGGCCAGGCTGTTCTTAAGCTCCTGACCTCAAATGATCCACCCGCCTCGGCCTCCCAAAATGCTGGGATCACAGGCATGAGCCATCGTGCCTGGTGAGATCTGATAGTTTTATAAAGGGCAGTTTCCCTACACACGGTTGCTTGCCTGCCGCCATGTAAGACATGCCTTTGCTCCTCCTTTGCCTTCTGCCATGATTGTGAGGCCTCCCCAGCCGTGTGGGGCTCTGAGTCCATTAAACATCTTTTCTTTAGAAGTTACCCAGTGTCAGATAGTTCTTCATAGTAGTATGGAAATAGACTAATACACAGATGGTAAACAAATAAATGACTAATAAAACATCAGGTCATGGTAAATGCTTTAAAGAAAAAAAGAAGGCACGAAGAGATTGGGGATGGAGACTATTAGGGGATGAATTGTGACCCCACAAGTTCATATGTTGAAACACTGACTGCCAATACCTCAGAATGTGACTGTACTGGGAAACAGGACTTTTAAAGAGGTAATTAAGTTAAAATAAGGTTGTTAGAGTGGGTTCTAATCCAATATGACTAGTGTCCTTAAAAGATGAGGAAATTAGAACCCAGGCAGAGAGATGACCCAGTGAGGACACAGTGAAAAGGGAACCATCTGCACACCAAGAAGAAAGGCCTCAGGATGAAACCAAACCTGCCAACACCTTGATTTTGGACTACTAGCTTACAGAATTGTGAAGAAATAAATTTCTGTTGTTTAAACCACCCAGTCTCTGGTGTTTGTTATGGCAGCCCTAGCCAACTAATAGACTAATTTATTTTTATTTATTCATTTATTTTTGAGACAGGGTCTCATTCTGTCACCCAGGCTGGAATGCAGTGGTGTAATCATAGCTCACTGCAGCCCGAAACTCCTGGGTTCAAGTGATTCTCCTGTCTCAGCCTCCTAAGTAGCTAGGACTACAGGGACGTGCCACCATGCCTAGCTAATTTTTAAAATTTTTGGTAGAGATGGTAGACTGGATAAAGAAAATGTATACACCATGTAGAGGCTTGTCTTAAACTTATGACCTCAAACTATCCTCCTGTCTCGGCCTCCCAAAGTACTGGGATTACAGGCGTGGGACACCATGCCCAGCCTGTGGAGAGACAGGTAGGTGAGAAGAGAAGGCTTCTCTGAAGAAGTGACATTTGAGCAGACCTACATAAGATGGTCATGAAGATTCACACAGTGGCTCATGCCTGTGATCCCAGCACTTTGGGAGGCTGAGGCAGGTGGATCACCTGAGGTCAGGAGTTCGAGACCAGCCTGGCCAACATGGTGAAACCCCATCTCAACTAAAAATACAAAAATTAGCCAGGTGTGGTGGTACACACCTATAATCCTAGCTACTCATGAGGCTGAGGCAGGAGAATTGCTTCAACCTGGGAGGTGGAGGTTGTAGTGAGCGGAGATTGTGCCACTAGCCTGGATGACAGAGTGAGACTCTGTCTCAAAAAAAAAAAAAAAAAAAAAAATCAAACAGAACAAACAAACAAAAAAACATTCCAGAGAAAGCGAGGTCTGAACTAAGCACACTCCACATGCAAAGTCCTTGAGGTGGGAACAGGTTTGCTATGTGAATACCCATTAGCTAAAGACAATCAGGCATGCACCTATGAACAAAGTTAGGTTTTTTGACTTGCTGCAGTGAGGGCAGATGTACACTATAGGGAACGGTGTGGTGTCTCAGGAAGAAGGTGTCAGAGAAGACTAACAGAATTTGGGCTGTGTTGTATGATTTTGGGAAGGATTCAAAGAAGTGGGGATTTGCTTTGGGTTGGGTGCTATCAAAAAGTGTAACCAATTCTTTTTTTAAAAATTTTTTATTTTAAGTTCAGGGGTATGTGTGCAGGTTTCTTATAGAGGTAAATTTACATCATGGGGGTTTGTTGTACAGATTATTTCATCACCCAGGTATTAAGCCTAGTACCCATGAGCTATTTTTCCTGATCCTCTCCCTCCTCCCACACTCCATCCTCTGATAGGCCCCAGTGTGTGTTGTTCCTCTTTATGTGTTCAGGTGTTCTCACCATTTAGATTCCACTTATAAGGGAGAACATGTGGTATTTGGTTTTCTGTTTTGCATTAGTTTGCTAATGATAATGGCCTTCAGTTCCATTCATGTTCCTGCAAAGGACATGATCTCATTCTTTTTTATGGCTGCATAGTATTCCATAGTGTATATGTACCACATTTTTTTATCCAGTCTACCATTGTTGGGCATTTAGGTTGATCTTATGTCTTTGCTATTGCGAATAGTGCTGTAATGAATATATGTGTGCATGTGTCTTTATGACAGAACAATTTATATTTCTTTCAGTGTATACCCAGTAATGGGATTGTTAGGTTGAATGGTAGTTCTGTTTTTAGGTCTGTGAGGAATTGCCACACTGTCTTACATGCTAATTCACACTCCCACCAACTGTGTACAAGCCTTCCTTTTTCTCTGCAACCTCACCAGCATGTTGTTTTTTGACTTTTTAATAACAGCCATTCTGACTGGTGTGAGATGGTATCTCTTGGTGGTTTTGATTTGCGTTTCACTAATAATTAGTGATGTTGAGCTTTTTAATATGATTCTTGGCCAGATGTATATTTTCTTTTGAAAAGTGTTTGTTCATGTCCTTTGCCCACAACAAGTGTAACCAACTCTATCTTTTCTAGAAGGTGAGAAGAATGGAGCAAAGCTAAAACTGCAATTGGTAAAGAAACAGCAGTCACTCAGATCAGCTGAGAGAAGGGGATGTTTGATATTTTATGGTTTGGACAGTGTTCCTGTTTTGTCTCTGTTCAGGCTTAATTACAGAGCAGTCTTGTTTCTGTCTAGATGCATCACAGTCACAGAGAGGCCTTTGCTGTTGTTGTTCTGTGAAAATTGTTCACTTTCAATAGGAGAACACCATGACCTAGCAGTGCATTCTAGACAAGCTACTAGCAACACCAAGACCCAGTTGTTACTATTAGGCCAGCTCCCAGCTATTAGAGGCTGCTTTTTCTTTTTTACATAGATGAGGAACTTCAGTGAAGTCTCTTCCAGCAATGAAAGACTGATCAAATGGCTTTCACTCTGTGAACCTCTGTTTCCTTATTTTCAAAGGATTTTAATTGTACTGGCCACATAGGGCTCTTGTGTGGATTTGATGAGATGTTATTTATAAAGTATCAGCCAGTATTATTACCTAGGGGTGAGCAATATGGACTCATCCTCCAAATATCAGAGTTCTGTGTTGGGACTCTGGATTACTACTTCTGATCACTGCTGTGCAGACACAGGGGGTGGGCCACGATTGGCTTAATCCCCACCAGCTGAACTGGCTTCCAGAAGGTATAAAGGGATAGCCACTGGATTTTCTCCCCTTTTGTTCCCTTTGGAAGGTGGACATTTAGGGATTAGGACATTCAAAAGCAATTGTGTATACAAGGGAATTTAAAAGGCACTGCACAAGCTCAGGGAAAGATGCAAATTCAGAAAAGACCTAAGATGATCATAAGCTTTCATTTTAGGTTGATCCTAGCACAGAGACATTGTATAACAATAAACAAACAAACAAACAAACAAAACAAACAGGAAATCCTGGGGAATGGGGAAAATCTGATTTCCAGAGTTAGCACATTGTAAGATTCAAATGTCCATTTTCAACAAAAAAGTCACAAGACATACATACAAAGAAACAAGAGAGTATGGCCCATTCAAAGAAAAAATAAACTATACGTGAGGAAGCCCAGGCAGTAGACTTAGTAGACAAAGACATAAATAACTGTCTTAAAGATGCTCAAACAGCTAAAGGAGACATAGACAAAGACAGAAAAATGATGTATGAACAAAAGAAGAACATCAGTAAAAAGATAGAAAATGCAAAAAGGAACCAAAAGGAAAATTCTGGATCTAAAAATACAATTACTGAAATAAAAAATTCATTGAAGGGGCTCAAAAACAGATTTGAGCAGGCAGAAGAAAAATCAGCAAACTTGATGATGGGACAATTTATTGAGTCTGAGGGACAGGAAGAAAAATTAAAGAAAGCTGAACAGAGTCTAAAGGATCCGTGGGACACCACAGCGGAGAGCAACATACACATTACAGAAAGTCCAGAAGAAGAGAGAGAAAAAGAGGAAGAAAGAATTGTAATTTTAAGAAATTAGGCTGAAAACTTTCCAAATTTGATGACAGACATGAATCAACAAATCAAAAACTCAACAAACTCCAAGTATGAAAAACCCAGAGATTCAAGCTGAGACACATTATAATCAAACTGTAAAAAGCCCAAGCCAAAGAAACAATCTTGAAAGCAGCAAGAGAGAAGCAACTTGTCACATTCAAGAAATTCTCAATAAGATTATTGGCAGATTTATCATTGGAAACCCAGAGGCAGTGGGTTAATATACTTGACATGCCAAAAGAAAAAAAAACCAAACAACTGTCAACCAAGAATTCTATAGCTACCAAATCTATCCTCCAACAATGAGGAAGAAGTTCAAACATTCCTGGATAAACAAAAGCTGAGGGAGTTCATTACCACTAGTCCTTCCCTACTAGAAATGCTAAAGGAAGCCCTTCAGGTTGAAATGAAAGAATACAGACAGTAATTTGAACATATGAAGAAAAAAATAAAAATCTCTGCTAGAGATAAATACATGAGCAATTATAAAAGCTACTGTTATCATAATTTGAGTTTGTAGTTTCATTTTTTATTGTCTACATGATATAAAATAAAATGCATGAAAACAATTATTAATCTTTGTTATTGGGAAAACCATGTATATAGGTGTGATTTGTGACACTGACAACAGAAAAGGAATGACAGAGGCCAGGTACAGTGGCTCATGCCTGTAATCCCAGCACTTTGGGAGGCAGAGGCAGGTGGATCACTTGAGGTCAGGAATTGAAGAGCAGCCTGGCCAACATGGTGAAACCTCATCTCTACTAAAAATACAAAAATAAAAGTAGGCAGGCATGGTGGCAGACACCTGTAATCCCAGCTACTGGGGAGTCTGAGGCAGCAGAATCTCTTGAACCCAGGAGGGAGAGGCTGCAGTGAGCCAAGATTGCACCATTGCACTCCAGCCTGGGTGACAGAGTGAGGCTCCATCTCAAAAAAAAAAAAGAAAGAAAGAAAAAGGAAAAGGAGTGACAGAGCTATATAAGAGCAGAGTTTTTATATGTATTACTGAAATTAAGCTGGTATAAATGCAAATTGGAGTATTATAATTTTAGGTTGTTATATATAATATAATCTCCTCTATGACCACGAAGTAAAAAGCTACAAAATATACACAATTGGAAATGAAAAGAGAATCAAAACATTTCACTACAAAAAAAATTAAACATAAAGGTAAACAGTAATGAAGAAAATGAGGGACAAAAAGCCCAAAGGCATAGAGAAAACAAGTAGCAAAGTGGCAGTAATTTTGCTGATAGTCCTTTCTTTAAATCAAGACGGAGACTGCCAGAATGTATTTTTAAAAACATCACCCAACAATATGCTGTCTATAAAGGATTCGTGTTAGATCCAAAGACACAAATGTGTTCAAAGCAAAAGAGATGGTAAAGGATATTCCATGCAAATAGTAACCAAAAGATAGCTGGAGTGTCTATGCAAATATCAGACAAAATTGACTTTACATCAAAACAATTTACAAGAGACAAGACAGACACTACAAATTAATAAATAAGATATAACAGTTATAAACATTTCTGCACCTAATAACAGACCTCAAAATATAAAGCAAAAATTGATAGACTCAAAGGAGAAATACACAGTTCTACCAAGATAGCTGGAGAGTTCAAAATCCCACTTTCAATAATGGATAGAACACACAGACAGAAAATAAGTAAAAATATAGTGGACTTGAATAACACAAAAACCAACTAGACCTAACAGACACATATAGAACACTCACCCAATTAAAAAAAAATCCAAGTGCCCATGAGACATTCTCTATGATAGATGACATGTTAAGCCATAAGTTAAATCTCAGTAGATTTTAAAATAAATATAAAACGAACTATCTTCTTTGACCACAACAAGATACAGTTAGAAATCAATAATAGAAGGAAAAATGAAAATGCACAAATATGTGAAAATTAAACAACACTATCTTAAACAATCAATAGGTCAAAGAAGAAATCACAAAGGAAATTAGAAAATACTTAGCGACAAGTGAGAAAGAAAACAAAATATGCCAAAACTTATGAGATGCCCCAAAAACTGTGCTCAGAGGGAAAGTAATAGCTATTAATGTACATGTTAAAAAGAAGAACTATCTCAAATTAATAACCTGACTTACACCTCACGGAACTAGAAAAAGTAGAGCAAACAAAACCCAAAGCCAGCAGAAGAAAGGAAATAATAGAGACTAGAGCAGAAACTAATAGAGAAAGAGAACAGACAAAAAATCTATAAAACCAAAAGTTGGTTTTTCGAAAAGATTAACAAAATTGGCAAACCTTTGGCGAGACTGATGAAGCACAAAAGAGAGAAGACGCAAATAACTAAAATTAGAAATGAAAGTGGCAATACCACTAATTTTAAACCACCTAGCAAAGAAAAATCTTAAACCAGATGGCTTCACGAGTTAGCTCAAGCAAACATTTAAAGAATAATTCACACAAATCATTTTCAAACTTTCAAAAAATGGAAGAGAAGGAAACACTTTCTAATTCATTCTATGCAGCCAGTATTACCATAATACTAAAGTCAAATAAAGAAATCACAAGAAAATTAGACTAAAACCCCTATGAATATAGATACAAATATCCTCAAAAAGAATTAGCAAATCAAACCCATTAGCATATTAAAAGGATTACTCACCATATCCAAGTATGATTTATGCAGGAATGCAAGGGTGGTTCAACATAAGAAAATCAATCAATGTAATACATCACATTGTTAGAATGAAGGTAAAAAACACACACATGATCATCTGAATTAATACAGAGAAGGTATTTGACAAAATTCAACACACCTTCATAATAATAATAAAAAAAAAAAACAGAAAACTAATGCTACAGGGGAAATTCCTCAATGTGATAAATGGTATTTATGAAAAACTCACAGCTAACATCATACTCAATGGTGAAAGATTGAAAGCTTTCCCCCTAAGATCAGGAATAAGACAAAGATGCTGACTTTCACCAGGGCTATTGAACACTGTGCTGGAAGTTCCACCCAGAGCTATCAGACAGAAAAAGGAAATAAAAGGCATCCAAATTGGAAAGAAAGCAGTAAAACTATCTCTATTCAGAGATGACATGATCCATATATAGAAAATCCAAAAGAATTCACAAGACAGTTACTACAGTTAAACCAATTGCAGGGTATAAGATCAACACACAAAAATAATTCGTGATTCTACGCACCAGCACTGAACAATCTGAAGAGGAAATTGAGAAAACAATTCCATTTACAACAGCATCTAAAACAATTAAATACTTAGGAATAAATCTAACCAAGGAGGGGAAAGACTTGTACACTGAAAATTACAAAAGATTGCTAAAATAAATTAACAAATATCAAAATAAATTAACAAATATCTAAATAAATGGCAAGATGTGTTCATGGATAGAAAGACTTAACATTAAGATGTCAATACTACCCAAAACAATCTACAGATTCAACACAACGCTGACCAAAATTCCAACATCTTTTTCCAAAAAAATGGAAGCAGATCCTCAAATTAATATGGAGTTTTAAGGGGTCCCCAATAACCAAAACAATACTGAAAGAAAAAAATAAAGTTGGAGGACTCACACTTCCCAACTGTGAACTTACTACAAAGCTACAGTAATTAAAACATATAGTACTTGCATAAGGATAGGTAGACAGATCAATGAAATAGAATGCAGAACCCAGAAACAAACCCTCACACATATGATTAATTGATTTTTCACAAGGAAGCCAAGACCACTTAATGGGAAAAAGACAGTGTTTTCAACAAATGGTAGACGGAAAACTGAATATCCACATGCAAAAAAATGAAGTTGGACCCTTCTACCACATACTAAAATTAAAATGGCTCAGGCCAGGTGCAGTGGCTCACACCTGTAATCCCAGCACTTCGGGAGGCTAAGGTGGGTGGATCACTTGAGGTCAGGAGTTCGAGACCAGCCCGGCCAACATGGTGAACTCCCATCTCTACTAAAAATACAAAAATTAGCCGGGTGTGGTGGCACACACCTGTAATCCCAGATACTTGGGAGGCTGAGGCATAAGAATCGGTTGAACCTGGGAGGCAGAGGTTGTAGTAAGCGGAGATCACACCACTGCACTCAAGCCTGGGTGACAAAGTGAGACTCTGTCTCAAAAACTAAAACGAAATAAAATAAAATGGTTCAAAGACTCAATTTAAGAATTAAAACTATAAAACTCTTAGATGAAAATATTGTTGAAAATCTTCATCATATTGAACTTGGCAACAATTGCATAAATAGGAGACCAAAAGTACAAGGAAGAAAAAATAGTAGGTAAATTGAACTTCATTAAATTAAGAACTTTTGTGCACCAAAGGACACTATCAAGAAAGTGACAAAACCTGGAGAGTGGAAGAAAATATTTGCAAATCATATATCTAACAAGGGATTAATATCCAAAATATATACAGAACTCCTACAACTTGACAACAAAAAAACAACCCAGTTCAAAAATGGACAAAGTACTTGAATAGACACTTCTCCAAAGAAGATATACTAATGGACAATAAATTCGTGAAAATATGCTCAACATCATTAGTCATTGGGGAAATGCAGATTACAACCACAATAAGATGCCACTTCACACACTAACCAGGATGGCTATAATCAAGAAAATGGATAATAAGTTTTGGTTAGGGATGTGGAGAAATTGGAATCCTCCATGCATTGCTGGTGGGAATGTAAAATACTGCAGCCACTGGGGAAAACAGTTTGGCAGTTCCTCAAAAGGTTAAAAATAGAACTACCAAGTCACCCAGCAATTCCATTCCCAGGCATATATTCAAAAGAAATGAAAGCAGATATTTGTACACCAGTGTTCACAGCTGCACCATTTACAATAGCCAAAAGGTAGGAACAACCTATGTCCATCCACAAATGAATGGATAAATAAAACGTAGCATATACATACAATGGTACACTAGTCCGCCGTAAAAAAGAAATTTTGATCTTACTGCATGCTACATGACTTTGACATACTACAACATGGATGGACCTTGAAAACATTATTCTTTGTTCAGTAAACTCGACACAGGACAAATGTTAGACGATTCCACTTATATGAGGCACCTAGAATGGGCAATTTGATAAGTAAAGTGGAATAGGAGTTACTAGGGGCAAGGGTAGCGGGTAATGTGGAGTTATTGTTTAATGGGCACGGAGTTTATGTTGGGGGTGATGAAACAGTTTCGGGGATAAAGAGTGGTGACTGGTACACGACATTGTGAATGTACTTAATGCCATTGGATTTTACACTTAAAATGGTTAAAACGATAAATATTATAGTTTGCATATTTTATCATAAAAACATTTTTAAAAATGATGAATGAACGTGAACGGGTTGAAATTTTATAAAAAGTGGCCAGGGAAGATGTCACTGCAAAAGTGTCCTACAGGAGGAGGAAGTTCATGTGGACATCTGCGGGAAGGGTGTTCTGGCAGAGGGAGTAGCACGGGCGATGGCTCTGAGGACTGTGAGAAGCATATTTGGAAACAGCGAGGAGGCAGGGTGTTATGAAGCTGAGTAAGCCAGAGAGAGTGGGAGGAGGTGAGATAAGAGAGGTAAGGTCAGTTTCTGCTGAGAGTGAGGAGGAGCCACAGGAGGGTTGTGAGCAGGTGGACGTCAACTGGCTTGAGTGTTAACAGGGCCAGTAAAACAAAGCACGCATGGGTACCGAAACCAGCCAGTGACCAGTTGGCAACTTGGGGGAGTCTAACGCGAGGAAGCGCCCAGGGTTCCCCCAGGATGCGCTTCCCCTCGCCGCCACCTGGAGACAGCAGAGTCGCGCCCAGCGCTGCGCAGGCTGATCTCCGCGCCGCGCCGCGCCCCGGCCCTCGGTTGCAGGTGGCTAGTCCCGGGAATTCCTACGCGGAAACCAGTCCCAGGCCCAGCGCCTTCGCTCGGCCCCTTTAAGAGCCAGAATTTCCGGAGGGCTGACCTGGGGCTAGGGATGCCCAGGGGCCGAACCACAAGAACTGGTGGGGGAGGTGGCGAAAAATTCCGAAGTGGAATTTCAACTTTTCCCGGGCCTGATTCCCCTCGGGCATCCCTGAGGGGGCAGAGCTTCCCTTCCGGGGACTTCAGAGGGTTCCTCAGGTCATCTAACTGGGAGACACAGGGGGCCTGAAGCGCCCCCCTCCACCCGGTCCGGACGAACCCCAGTGGAAGTGGAGAAGTCAGGCGCCACCGACAAGCCTCTCCCCACCAGGACTTTGCTTAGACTCGTTCCTCCCGGCAGGGCGCACCTAGGCGGGTCCATCGCCCGCCGGGGAGAGGGGTGTGGGTAGGGAGGGAACAGGTGCGCTGCGGGATCCGCCCTATCTCAACAGGTGAATCGCTCCAAGTGGGTCACGGTTTCGTGGATCTCGGTGCACTTAGTTTGGCCGGAGCAGATGAGGGCCGGACGGGACCTGTGGTCCGCAGGCGCCCTCCCAGCGGGCCAGTCACTTGGTTCGGGCCCTGGGGGCCGGAGCGCACCTGGGTCAGCCCACTTCCGGGGAGGGAGGCAGAGGAACCCCTCCCCACCACTCACCCCCAAGCCCAGCCCTCGGCTCCCACCCTTGTGTACCTGGGCCGAACCATTCACCGGAGTGCGCAGCGGGTGGAGTGTGCCTCGGAGAACCGCGGCGGGTTAAGCACCTTTCTCCCCCATGTCTGAAAGCGTGCCCTTTGTCCACGTCGTTTACGTTCATTACAACTTCTAGAACGCAGCAGGATGGACTTATTGTAGGGACAAGGAACGGAAGTGGGAAGGGGAGGAGCGTGCACCCCTCCTGGCCTTGGTGCGCGCCGCGCCCCCTAAGATACTTTGGAAGGGACGCGCGGGCCGGACGCGCCCAGACGGCAGCGATGGCGCTGTTGGCCGGCGGGCTCTCCATAGGGCTGGGCTCCCACCCGGCCGCCCCAGGCCGGGACGCGGTAGTCTTCGTGTGGCTCCTGCTTAGCATCTGGTGCACAGGTACGGGGCACGGGGCCCCTGACGCTGCGGAACCGCGGAGGGCATCGTAGAGGGGGGTGGATGGAGTTGGAGGCGGCGGGGGCGCCTAGGGCGTGGGGAGCGGAGGTCTCAGAGGCTGGGTCCTTACGATCCCCTGGGTCTTGGGC
The DNA here is from genome assembly GCF_002776525.5 of Piliocolobus tephrosceles. Taxonomy (NCBI): domain Eukaryota; kingdom Metazoa; phylum Chordata; class Mammalia; order Primates; family Cercopithecidae; genus Piliocolobus; species Piliocolobus tephrosceles. The sequence continues at coordinate 22,140,121 of NC_045454.1, read as the reverse complement.
GATCTCTTGCGTGCCGGAGTGAGAGGAATTCCCCATCCGTGCCGGGGAGCGCTCCCCCCGCCCTTATCTGGGAGATAGCAGGAAGTGAAACTCCCTGGACGGTAAGACCCGGTGCGGCAGGGAGAATGGAACTCTTTGTGGGGAGGGAGTGGAGGACCGCCCGATCACCAGGAAAAGAAAAGCCGGGATGGCGCTTGGGCGCACTCGGGGATTTCTAAGTGTTGGAGTAACGGGGAGAGGGTACGGGAGGGCTGGATCAGACGCTTCCTAGAGAGACAGAGACGAAGGAACAATGCCCAGGCCTCGGGTGGGTGTGGGACTAGGGACTCCCCATCCCCCGCACCCCACCCACCTCCCTCGGGCTCCAGATTATACGTCCGTAAGAGTCTGGTGGGGTGGACTTACGGACTTGAAACTGACTTCTGCTGGCAGGCTTTCACCTGGATGGGATGTTTAGGTAGTGATGAGGTCTTTAAGCAGACATTTTTGGTGAAGTCATTTGAAATGACTTTAGAGTAGGGTGAGGTGGTGGGAGGCTGATGGAGATATTGTGGGGGCTTTAGTCCCTCCATGGCAAAGCAGTTCACGCAAACAATTCTGCGGTTTTCCCTCCAAATTCAAAAGACCCCGGATAACCTGGAATCCTTGGTAGTCGGTTTTGAAGTGGGGCCTTGGGCGCTGGGGGCATTGACATGGCCATTTGGGCTTGCCTGCCCAGGCCACACAGAGGCCCCTTACTGTGGGTGAATGACAAAGGGAAGAGGAGACTGGTGTGATTCAGAGGCCACAGGCTGGGAAGAGGGATGGCGGGCGAGTCCAAGGAAACTGGCCGTGTCACCGTGCACCTGCCACTTCAGCCCCACGGGTCTATAAAATGGGCATGATTATCCTGCCTACCTCACTGGTCCTGGCGATTAAGGAACAATGTGTGCCAGGCACTCTGTAAGCCACACATTTGCAAGTGTCAAGCTGGTGACGGGGCATTCCTGTTGAAACACCTCCCTGAGCTCACAGCAACCCCTGCTTCTCTCCTCTTGCCCTCAGCCCCTGCCAGGGCCATCCAGGTGACCGTGTCCGACCCCTACCACGTGGTGATCCTCTTCCAGCCCGTGACCCTACCCTGTACCTACCAGATGACCTCGACCCCCACGCAACCCATCGTCATCTGGAAGTACAAGTCTTTCTGTCGGGACCGCATCGCTGATGCCTTCTCCCCAGCCAGCGTCGACAACCAGCTCAATGCCCAGCTGGCAGCCGGGAACCCAGGCTACAACCCCTACGTCGAGTGCCAGGACAGCGTGCGCACGGTCAGGGTCGTGGCCACCAAGCAGGGCAACGCTGTGACCCTGGGAGATTACTACCAGGGTCGGAGGATTACCATCACCGGAAGTATGTTGGGCGGGGCAGGGGGATGAGGCTGGGCTTGCCCGGGGGGTGGGGCTGGCATCCTTGTACTGGACCTGGAGTCCCCATCTGAAAGCTCTTGAGTGCCAGTGTCTGAAAGGACCAATGAAGGGAACAATTTTTTTTTTTTTTGAAGTGGAGTCTTGCTCTGGACTCCAGGCCACCAGGCTGCAGTGCAGTGGCGCCATCTCGGCTCACTGCAACCTCCACCTCCCAGGTTCAAGCAATTCTCCTGCCTCAGCCTCCCGAGTAACTGGGACTCCAGGCATGTACCACCACGCCCAGCTAATTTTTATATTTTTAGTAGAGATGGGGTTTTACCATGTTGGCCAGGCTGGTCTCGAACTCCTGACCTCAAATGAACTGCCCGCCTCAGCCTCCCAGAGTGCTGGGAGACACCATACCCAGCCTAAAGGGAGCAGTTCTATTCTCCTGTTCTTCCTTCTGCTAATCCTTCCATTCCGTAATTTAATAACGAAGATTTTTTGAGTACCTGTCATATACCAGGTGCTGTTCTGGGCCCTGGGAATACAGCTGTTAACAAAATCATCAGGCCAGGCCGCGGTGGCTCAAGCCTGTAATCCCAGCACTTTGGGAGGCCGAGACGGGCGGATCATGAGGTCAGGAGATCGAGACCATCCTGGCTAACACAGTGAAACCCCGTCTCTACTAAAAAATACAAAAAAACTAGCCGGGCGTGGTGGCGGGCGCCTGTAGTCCCAGCTACTTGGGAGGCTGAGGCAGGAGAATGGCGTGAACCTGGGGGGCGGAGCTTGCAGTGAGCAGAGATCTGACCACTGCACTCCAGCCTGGGCGACAGAGCCAGACTCCGTCTCAAAAACAAAAACAAAAAATCATCAAACCACTTCCCTCGTGGAGCCCACATTGCAGTGAGAGAGACAAACACAACACACACTCTCAAGTGCTTGAAGATAAAGAAAATTAGGTAATGGAGAGAGGAGGCCAGGGTTTGTTCTGTAATCATATTAATAACACGAGCAGTAAGAAGTAAAATTTATCTAACAACTTACAAAGGGTCTACTGTGTGCTAAGCTCCCATCCAGGTTCCTAAGGATTAACTCAGACCACATAGTATTTGAATAGATTCTATTATTGTCATCTTACAGAGGCCCAGAGAGAGAAAGTGACTTGCCTACTATCACATCGCTGGTAAAGGGGCTGGGATTCTAACTCGGCCACTTTGGGTCTAGTGGCCAAGTTCCTAATCCCTTTGCTTGCTTAGGGTGGTCCACAGAGGACTCAGAGGAGGTGGCAGGAGTGAACTGCAGGGGCAAGAGATCTTAATGGAGAAGGCCTACGACGTGCCAGGAACTGCACACACATTCTCCCATTGAGTCCTCTCCTCTCCCCTCCTGACAGCTGAGGCACAGAGAGGTTACCTTGTTCAAATGGGCACATAGGAAGTCAAAGTCTAGAGCTGGGATTTGAACCCAGGCAGCCCTGAGAACCCTTGTTCTTAACTGAAATGCTGCCTCCTGATAGGATGTGCCTGTTGGGACTAAGTAAAGGGCAGTTGTTCATTCATTCATTTGGTATGTATCAAGCATCTACTATGTGTCATTGGTGCTGGGGATAGAGGTGATTGGGATGGCTGGTTTCTGTCCTCAAGGAGATGACCTTCTGGTGGGGTGAGACTGGCAGTAAATAAGCAGATAAAGAAAGAGTATGAGAATTTCAAGGTTTGGGCACGGTGGCTCACGTCTGTAATCTCAGCACTTTGGGAGGCCAAGGCAGGTGGATCACCTGAGGTCAGGAGTTCCAGACCAGTCTGGCCAACATGGTGAAACCCCATCTCTACTAAAAATGCAAAGACTAGCCAGGCATGGTGGCACATGCCTGTAATCCCAGCTACTCAGGAGGCTGAGGCATGAGAATCGCTTGAACCCAGGAGGCAGAGGTTGCAGTGAGCCGAGATTGCACCACTGTACTCCAGCCTGGGTGACAGAGCGAGACTCTGTCTCAAAAAAAAAAAAAAAAAAATACTCCATCTCAAGGTATAAGAATTTCAGAGAGTACTAAGTGCTGCAAAGAAGATAACACCAGGCTGGGTACGTTGGCTTATGCCTGTAAATTTCACACTTTGGAGGCCAAGGCAGGAGGCTCACTTGAGCCTAGGAGTTTGAGACCAGCCTGGACAACAAAATGGGACCCCATGTCTGCAAAAATTTTAAAAATTAGCTGGGCATGGTGGCATGTGCCTGTGGTCTCAGCTGCTCAGGAGGCTGGGGTGGGAGAAATGCTTGGGCCTGAGAGGTCAAGGCTTCAGTGAGTTGTGATTGTGCCACTGAATTCCAGCCTGGGTGACAGAGTGAGACCCTGTTTTGAAATGAAAAGAAAATAGGCTGGGCGTGGTGGCTCACACCTGTAACCCCAGCACTTTGGGAGCCCGAGGTGGGTGGATCGATCACCTGAGGTCAGGAGATCGAGACCAGCCTGGCCAACATGGTGAAATCCCGTCTCTACCAAAAATACAAAAATTAGCCGGGTGTGGTGATGGGTACCTGTAATCCCAGCTACTCCGGAGGCTAAGGCAGGAGAATCGCTTGAACCTGGGAGGCAGAGGTTGCGGTAAACCAAGATTGCGCCACTGCACTCCAGCCTGGACAGCAAAGTGAGACTCCATCGCAAAAAAAAAAAAAAGAAAAGAGCACTGGGTGATGTGCTACATGGAATGGCTTGGGCTATGAATATGATTTGAGGAGGGCCTGGGCCTGGGCCCTACAGAACCTAGAAGGCAGAGAGGAAGGGGAGGGGCAGGGTGCCAGGGATGAGGGCTCATCTACCTCATGTCTTAGTGTGTGTTCACGGTCTTAAACAAGAATTTAAAGTTGGGCATGGGGCAGAAGGGGGACGGGAGCATCCCTTTGCAGACCCCAAGAAGCCAGGAACGGAAGCACATTCTGCTAGAGGATCGATGGGAAGCAGGGTTCCAGGGGCTGAGCCTGTGTCAGCTCTGTTTCAGAGGAGGCACCAGGCTTGCTTGCCCTGGATTTCTGTGGGCCGCTCAGCCATGAGCATCCTACTGTTACTGAGGTCACAGAGCTTCTTAGGCCCCCTCCTCTCTAACCCAGGGATTGTGCCTGCCTGGACTGGGCATGACTGCTCAGCTCCTGCCAGGACAAGCCAAATACTGAGGGTGCTTCCTCTGCTGGGCACAAAAGTCCAGGATGACCCCCCAGGCTCTGTCTGGGGAAAGGGGCCCTGCATGCGCCAGGGGCCTCACAGGCCTGGGTCTTTCAAACCACCCCCCACCTAGGCCCGTGTTTGATCAAGGCCCTGAGCGTAAACATCCATTGTGTGTGTGTCCTTTCAGGAAAACCTGTAGCCATAGGAGCTTCCTCCATTTCAGCTTTGAGGATGGGGAAAAGTGGACTCCCCCGTGGTGTTCCTAGGGTCACCCACTGTGCTGCTTTTTTTTTTTTCTGTCGCCCAGGCTGGAGTGCAGTGGTGTGATCTCAGCTCACTACAACCTCTGCCTCCCAGGTTCAAGTGATTCTCCTGCCTCAGCCTCCCGAGTAGCTGGGATTACGGGTGCACACCACCACACCTGGCTAATTTTTGTATCTTTTTGGTAGAGACGGGACTTCGCCATGTTAGCCAGGCTGGTCTCAAACTCCTGACCTCAGGTGATCTGCCTGCCTCAGCCCCCCAGAGTTCTGGGATTACAGATGTGAGCCACCATTCCCGGCCTATCCTGGTTTCAAAAGTGAAAATAGTCCTGGGTGAACTAGGAGGCTGTCCACTCCAGGCGTCCCTCAGGTCAGGTGGCTCCTGCCCTGCTTCATCCTTTCATGCTTTGGGTGATAGACCAGCATCTGAACAGGAGGCCCTGTTCCAACTCCTCAGGCTCCTTAGGGTCCAAGTGCCCCCAGTTCCAGCTGCACTGCAGCAGAGAGCCCATGGGACCTCTGAAATCATGAAGGTCACCTTTGCAGTGTATAAAGAAGGAACTAGAGATTGGAGATGTGGAGGAAGCCTGGCTGCTGTTCCCACTGGAGACTGGCATCTTCTCCCCTAACCTAAAACAATGAAAGCAATGCTTAGCCCGGGTGAGATCAGGGCCAGCCCAGGACCAGGAACAGGGTACGCCCTGCAGGAAGAAGGTGCGCCCAGGCCTTAGGATGGATCAAAAGAAGCCGGAAAACTATATTTTTTGTGGGTTTTGAAAACGTCAGACAGGTCAAATAAAACACAGTGAGGTCCAGCCTTGGCCTATGAGATGCCAGATTTCAACCCCTTGGCCTATATGATCCGTTTGCCATGGCAGGGGGTTCCTGTCCACCTCTTTTGCTTACAGCAGGGACCAGCTCTTGAGCTCCATTGTTGGAGAGGCATAGTCAGGGTCTGATTTGAAGACACTAGTGGCTCATGCCTATAATCCCAGCACTTTGGGAGGCTGAGGCAGGAGGACTGCTTGAGGACAGGAGTTGGGAGAACAGCCTGGGCAACACAGTGAGACCCAGACACTACAAAAAATAAATTAGCGGGGCATGATGGTGCACCCTGGTAATTCCAGCTACTCTGGAGATGGGAAGATTGCTTGAGCCCAGGAGTTCGAGGCTGCAGTGACCCATGATCGCACCACTGCACTCCAGCCTGGGCGACAAAGCTAGGCCCTCTCAGAAAAGATACAGGTGGAAAAATGATGGACGAAGAGGGCATTGTGGCAAACCTGGAGGATTTAGGAGAACCTAGTTTAGAATTCTATGAGGATTCAATGAAAGAATGTGTGCAGAGGGGCCCAGCACATAGTAAGAGCTCAATAAATGGTGGGGGCACAGGGCAGGGGCTCACGCCTGTAAAATCCCAGCACTTTGGGAGGCCGAGGCAGGTGGATCACTTGACAGTGGCTTAGATGCCTGATCATTAGGGGAAGTCGTGTCCTCAATCCCTTCACATCTGCTCTGAAGGTCACCATATCCGGAAGCCTCGCTGGCCTCCTTGTTTAAAATGGCACAGTCCCCACTCCACGCCTGGTGCACTCTGTCTGCTGTCCCTGATTCGTTTTCTCCATACAGCTTATCTTTGTCTGATATGTGACATAGTTACATTTTTTATTTGTCTTTCTTTCCCAGTTAGAATCTGAGCTCTAGAAGGACAAGGGCAAGGATTTATAACTCAAAGGTTCTGGGCTTAGGCCTCTTTATACTCTTGATTTTGAGGTTAATTAAGAGCTCAGGCCTAGAGAAGTGGCTCATGCCTGGAATCCCAGCACTTTGGGAGGCCCAGGCGGGCAGATCACTTGAGGTCAGGAGTTCCACATCAGCCTGGCCAACACAGTGAAAGCTCTGTCTCTACTAAAAATATAAAAATTAGCCAGCTAGGGTGGCAGGCGCCTATAATCCCAGCTACTCAAGAGGCTGAGGCAGGAGAATCGCTTGAACGCAGGAGGCGGAGGCTGTAGTGAGCCAAGGTCGCGCCACTGCACTCCAGCCTGAGCAACAGAGCGAGACTCCCATCTCAAAAAAAAATAATAATAATAATAATAAGAGCTCAAAGAGTTTGTTTTCAAAGGTAGCAGACTGAGAAAAGTTTACAAAATAGTTTAAATGACAACTCATTATAGAGTAACATAAATAAAATAATTTTTATGAAAAACAATCATTTTCTGAAACCAGACAAAATATTGTGAATGAGAAGGTGGCATGGTTTTATTGTTTTGCAAATCTCTGAAGCCAGGCTGCTTCAGTCTGCTGTGATGTCTATCGTATGTCACGTAGCCTTTGGAAAACGCCAGTTAGTATTGTTGGGAAAATAATTTTGACCTCAGAGTCTCCTGAAAATGTCTTGGGGAACCCCAGAGTCTAGAGGCTGCAGTTTGAAAACTGTTGCTTTGGTATACGAGGTGTCTCAAATACTGCCTAGAGCGTAGGTGGCACTCAGTAATTATTGCTGAAGAATGAATGAATGAATGAATGAATGAATGAATGAATGAAATGTGTCTTTGAATCCAGCCATGTGCCCAGAATGACAGGACAGATGACAAAAGCTAAGGGACTTTAGCATGACGGGAGGGGGGGTTCATTTCCTTTCTTTTTTTTATTTTTTGCGATGGAGTCTCGCTCTGTTGCCCAGGCTGGAGTGCAGTGGCACGATCTCGGCTCACTGCAACCTCCGCCTCCTGGGTTCAAGTGATTCTCCTGCCTCAGCCTCCTGAGTAGCTGGGACTACACGCACATGCACCATGCCTGGCTAATTTTTTACATTTCTGATAGAGATAGGGTTTTACCATGTTGGCCAGGCTGGTCTGGAACTGCTGACCTCATGATCCACCTGCCTCAGCCTCCCAAAGCGTTGGGATTACAGGTGTAAGCCACCGTGTCCGGCCAAGAGGGTGTTCATTTCTACTTCTGGCCAGGTATAGTGTCAGGCACTGGGGACCCAGCAGTGACAGACAGGGCTGTGCCTCGTGGAGCCCACATTTGCACCAGGCAAGGGATGGTCGGCCCCTAAGCTGGGAGATAGACTTCACCAGTTGGTTGGGGGAGCCGTGGGAGAAGCCCAGCCCATTGGGGAACAGTGCGAATCTAGAGCCAAGGCGATGGCAGGGGTGAGGCTGGCATGGTAGCTAGAGACCATGTTGTGCCAAGGGCCTTGGGGACCGTGGGACCTTAGGGAAGGCGTCTGGAATGCTGTAGTGAGACACTGTTGCAAGGAGAATTTTTCTGTAGACATGAGGCCTTCCTTGTGAAGAAGGAAGAAGGCAGGGGTTCTTTCATTCCTGGGGTTGCCAGGTGCTGTGGACTGGCATGCGTGGTTGCTGCCATCACAGAGCTGTCATGCAGGAGGGCAGCGCGTCCTTGGGAAGGTGGCAGGCAGGTCAGGCTGGCAGGAAAGAGGCCGGGAAGCTGAGGGCGTTTCCTTTCTGAGATGCCCAGTGTAGCGTATTTCTCTCCCCACTGGCCTAAGGCGGAGTTGCCTGGTAGGTGCCTGCGTCCCACCCTGGTGAAAGGCTGAAGGTATTTAACTAATGAGGGCCTGAGGAGCAGAGAGGAAACAGGATGTGCCAAAACACTTTGATGTGTGGCAGAGTTAACAGGCTCCTTGTCTGCAGCTGCTTCAGACATGAGCGTCCCCAAGCCCTGGGCCTGACCTGGAATGTGGGAATGGAAGGGGAGGGGGAGGGACCAAGGCCCTGGGAGGGTAAGTCTCTCTCCCCCACACAGACACACCCACTCCTTATGGGTGCTTGGGCATCTCCTGGTACCTAGAATCTGGACTGTTTATTTCCACACCCATCCCTGGGGTCTACACTAGGCCCTGTGGGTGGCAGTTCACATCAGGGGAGTTCAGACTTTGGATCTGAGAGGTGGTTCAGAGATGGCTGTAAGTTGAGAAGCACAGACTGCTGGGTGTGGTGGCTCACGCCTGTAATCCCAGCACTTTGGGAGGCGAGGCGGGTGGATGACCTGAGGTCAGGAGTTCAAAACCAGCTTCGTCAACATGGAGAAACCCCATCTGTACTAAAAATGCAAAACTTAGCCAGGCATGGTGGCAGGTGCCTGTAATCCCAGCTACATGGGAGGCTGACACAGGAGAATCGCTTGAATCTGGGAGGCAGAGATTGCAGTGAGCCAAGATTGGATCGCGCCATTGCACGCCAGCCTGGGCAGCAAAAGCGAAACTCTGATTCAAACAAAAAAAGAGAGCTGGGTGTGGTGGAGTGTGCCTGTAGTCCCAACTACTCCGGAGACTGAGGTGGGAGGATTGCTTGAGTCCAGGCGGTTGAAGCCGCAGTGAGCTCTAATTACATCACTGCACTCCAGCCAGGGCCACAGAGTGAGACCCTGTCTCGAAAGAAAGGAAAAAAAACAACCTCAGGCTGTGAGGGCACCATTACTGCTCTCCACTGACGAGCTGTGCAGCTTTTCCAGACCCGGTATGTCATCCACAAAACAGGAGTGATAATGGCCCTGCCTCACAGACTTCTTATAGCAGCCCAGGTGTTGAGAACGGGGCGTAAAAGGCCGCGTGCCACTGGTAGGAATCTTTGCCTATGCGTTTGATCATCTTCAGCCTGCCCAGCCCACTGCTTGCCCCCTCCTGGATGTGCTGGGAAGGGGGCTGTGGCCCTCGTGGGGTTCGGTGCCCCGGCCTCTAAGGTGCCCTCACGGAGGCCTTTTCATCCTGACCCAGATGCTGACCTGACCTTTGACCAGACGGCGTGGGGGGACAGCGGTGTGTATTACTGCTCTGTGGTCTCAGCCCAGGACCTCGAGGGGAACAATGAGGCCTACGCAGAGCTCATCGTCCTTGGTGAGTGGGCCTGGGAAGGGGGAGGCATGGCCCTTCCTTTTGTCCGCTTCTGTTCTGTCTGTCCTCCCCTGTGTCCGCCCTCTGCCCTCCAGCTTACCCTCTGGGCTCTGTCGCCTGCTCTGCTCTCCCCTCCCCCAGGCTCTGCCAGTCACTTAGGCCCCCCTGTGCCCTGCACCCCAGGCAGGGACCACTGGCCCATGGTGCCTCCAATCAGCCAAGCCAAACTGAGTGGAGAGAATTGGCGACTCTGACTCTTCAAATCCTCATTTAAAAAAAAATCCAGACTTGGGGTCCGGGTGCAGTAGTTTATGCCTGTAATCCCAGCACTTTGGGAGGCGGAGGCGGGCGGATCACTTGAGGCTAGGAGTTCGAGAACAGCCTGGCCAACATGGCAAAATCCCGTCTCCACAAAAAACATAAAAGCCAGGCGTGGTGGTGCACATGCCTGTAATCCCAGTTACTCAGAAGGCTGAGGCATGAGGATTGCTTGAACCCGGGAGGCAGAGGTTGCAGTGAGCCAAGATCACGCCACTGCACTCCAGCCTGGGCAACAGAGTGAGACTCCGTCCCAAAAACAAAATAACAAAAAAATCCAGACATGGTCAGAGTCCATGGGCACTGAATGAGGACAGTTGATGGTGTGCAAAATTGACCCACCTCCTGCTACATCCCCAAGGCCTCATCTCACCTGAGTCCCTCGCTAAAGCACGGTGGCTTTGCCGTGTGCCCCGCTGGGATGGCGCTGCATGGCACACACAGAGAGTATGTGAGTGCAGCTGAAACGAAGCCGATTCCAGACACCCAGGGGCAGGGCGGGGTGTCTATGTGGCTGGGAGGCCTCCCTCCATGTGTTAGGGGGATGTTGCCATCTGCCAGGTGCCCTGCTGTAAGCCAACACACGGGGTCTCGTGTGGCGTGTGCTCTGCAGGAGTGACGCCGCTGGGCTGTACACTGCCATCTTCACATGTGTGAGTGAGCACGTGACTGGGGAGTACTTGGGCTGCAAGACAGAGTTCATGTGTGGGGGACGGAACCGTGCACCAGTGACCCAGGAACCTCTTCATGTTCTTTGGTAAAATGCACCATTTGCATCAGCAGTTCCCAAAATTTAGTCTCCGGGTCTGTTTACACTCTAAAAAATTATCAAGGGTCTCCAAGAGCTTTTGTTTGTTCCTGTGGGTTTTATGTCTATATGTTGCTTAATATATTAGGAATTAAAATGGGGAAATGTTTCAAGCCCAAGATACACAAGCAAGACTGGGCAACATGGCAAGACCCTGACTCTATAAAAAATTTTAAAATTAACCAGGGGTGGTGGTATGCACCTATGGGCCCAGCTTCTTGGGAGGCTGAGGCAGGAGTATCGCTTGTGCCCAGGAGGTCAAGGCTGCAGTGAGCCGTGATTATGCTACTGCACTCTAGCATGGGTGACAAGAGACCCTGGCTCAAGAAAAACACACACACACAAGCATATAGTCCATTAGGCATCAGGGCGATGATGACTTCAGGGAGCCTGGGAAACTCCACTGGACATTCATGGGACAACAAGTGAAAAAGGCAACTAACATCTTAGTGTTATTCTAAAAATACTTCGTCTGGCCTTGTGGATAGGACTGTGCTTTGAGAGCCGTGACTGACATGCCTCGGTCCTGTTGCAAGGGCCTACGGTGCCAAGTGCATGAGCTGTGGAGAGGGCTTCATGGGTGCAGAACTGGGCCTGTGGAGGCCCCTCAGACACAATGCTGGTGGGGCTCAGAGCTCCAGGGGGCACTCGAGGGAAGATAAGAACCTGGTCTGAGATGCGCGAATGTGATAGTGCCCGAGTAGAGATGGAGACCCTGTGGGTCCCAGAACTAGGACTGCATATGACTTTCATATGTGGGCATTTTTGCTTCAATGGGTCCCTTCCTGTTTTAAAAAAAAATTTGTGATTATGTTCTCACACAGACAGCTTATTACTATATATTCAGTGTTTATTGTTTTTCAGATTTGTAAAGTAAAATTAAACCATTTCAGCCAGGTGTGGTGGCACGTGCCTGTAGCCCTAGATACTTACTCCGGAGGCTGAGGTGGGAGGATCGCCTGAGCCCAGGAGGTTGAGGCTGCAGTGAGCCATGATCGCACCCCTGCACTCCAGACTGGGTGACAGAGCTGAGATCCTTTTTATCTCTTGGGCCCTAGGACACTGTGCCTGCTGGAACAGGACATCCCTATCACCGTGGCTGGAGCCCTTTGGGGTGCTAAAACCTATGAATGAGGAAAACTTAGGGTGTTCAAGCTGAGGTAGAGCCCTCAGAACCCCCTGGGATTTGTGTTGGAGCCCTTGTGGCATGAGACACAGGTGGATTATGCAATGGGAGTTTCTTACCTATGAACACCCACATGTGGGCGGGTGGAGGGTAGGAGCCATGCGCTAGGGCTTCAGTCCTCAGCCCCTCCCCACTTCAGGGCACACCTTCCACTTGGCCAGCCTGGAACTGGGCTTTCGGGGGCGGTGCAGCCTGGGCTGGCTCTGGCCAGCATAATCTATTTCTCTTTTGTCCCTCCAGGGAGGACCTCAGGGGTGGCTGAGCTCTTACCTGGTTTTCAGGCGGGGCCCATGGAAGGTACGGGGGGTGGATCCTGAGTTGGGCTTCTCAGGAGCTCCCATACATCACCTACTGCTTCTGACTCTAGTTAGTATCCCATTCCCCACTAAACCCTGCTCACTGTGGACCCCTCACTAACCTGGCCTGACTGTGGCTCTGAGGCATCTAGTGGCCTGGCACTGGGCCTGGGCTGGGCTGGGCTGGGCTGAGGAGAGCCGGGGTGCAGGCCGGGGCTCTGTGACTGGCACCTGCAGTGCTCTTGAAGGCGTGGCGTCTGGGCAGCTGGCTCTCTTTGGTGTGGGGGCTGCAGTCTGTCTCCCTCTGGGCAGGCTGCCTCATTTTCTGCCTTGTGTATTTGCACCTGGGGGAGGGCCCTAATTGGGGACTGGCCGGGATGGTAGAATGGGGAGTGTGCCGTGCCCAGCCTCTGGCACAAAAAATCCAGCCAGGGCTGCAGGTTCTTTGGTGAGCTTTGCAAATAGTCGCCGACCTCAGTGCTGGCTCTGCACCGTGTGCCTCTGCTGTGCCCTGTTCTTTCCCAAGCCTCCGGGCTCAGGGCCTGTTCTCTCTTTGCAGACTGGCTCTTCGTGGTTGTGGTGTGCCTGGCTGCCTTCCTCGTCTTCCTCCTCCTGGGCATCTGCTGGTGCCAGTGCTGCCCACACACTTGCTGCTGCTACGTCAGGTGTCCCTGCTGCCCAGACAAGTGCTGCTGCCCTGAGGCCCGTAAGTGCTCTGCTCATGGCCACCCTGGTTCAGGCAACATCCTGAGTCCGAGGGAAGGAGTTGGCCATCCACCTGCCCCCAGGACAGTGGCATTGGTCTGGAGGGTGTGAATTTAGCGAGTGGGGAGAAAGTAGGCTGAGGAGGGTCTGCTGCTTTAGATTGTCATTTACTTCCTCCAACTTTCAGTTTCTTTTTATGTATGTTGTTTTTTTCTTTTGTAAGTATAATCCATACACATGGTAAAAATGTTCAACAGTACAAGATACTATTCACATGAAGGTAAAGCCCTCTTAAAAAACCAATCTTGGCCAGGCCCAGTGATTACGCCTGTAATCCCAGCACTTTGGGAGGCCAAGACGAGCGGATCACTTGAGGTCAGGAGTTCCAGATCAGCCTGGCCAACATGGTAAAGCCCCGTTCCCTACTAAAAATACAAAAATTAGCTAGGCATGGTGGTGTTCACCTGTAATCCCAGCTACTCAGGAGACTGAGGCATGAGAATCACTTGAACCCAGGAAGTGGAGGTTGCAGTGAGCCGAGATCACGCCACTGTACTCCAGCCTGGGCGACAGAGTGAGACTGTCTCAAAAACAAACAAACAAACAAAACAAATCTTAAGTGAAAAAGGTAAGAAACCAAACAAGGTTTACAACACTACAGGATTTAAGCAAAAAAAATTTTTTTTTATTTAGAGAAAGGGTCTCACTGTCATCCAGGCAGTGCAGTAGTGCGATCATAGCTCACCACAGCCTCGAACTCCTGGGTTCAAGCAATCCTCCTGCCTCAGCCTCTGGAGCAGCTGGGACTGTAGATACACACCACCATGCCCAGCTAATTTTTTGATTGTTGTTTTTTGTAGAGACAGGGTTCTCAGTATGTTGCCCAGCCTGATCTCAAACTCTTGGCCTCGGGTGATCCTCCCAAGTCAGCCTCCCCAAAGTGCTGGGATTACTGGCATGTGCCATCATGCTAGCCAATTTTTTAAAATTTGTAGAGACAGGGTCTTGCTATGTTGCCCAGGCTGGTCTTAAACTCTTGACCTCAAGTGATCCTGCTTCAGGCTCCCAAAGTGATGGGATTACAGGCATGAGCTACCACACTTGGCCTTAAACTTAAGCAACTTTTTGGAGACATATTCACTCTGTCGCCCAGGTTGGACTGAAGTGGCGCGATCTCGGCTCACTGCAACCTCTGCCCCCTGGGTTTAAGCTATTCTCCTGCCTCAGCCTCCTGAGTAGCTGGGATATAGCACCTGCCACCAAGCCTGACTGATTTTTGTATTTTCAGTAGAGACAGGGTTTCACCATGTTGGCCAGGCTGGTCTCGAACTCCTGACCTCAGGCAATCCGTGCCCGCCCCCCCCCCCCCCCCACCTTGGTTTCCCAAAGTGCTACGATTACAGGCATGAGCCACTGTGCCTGGCCAAAGTTAAGCAAATTTTTAAAAACATATCCACAGGAATGCTGCACATTTTACCCAGTTACTATGTCTAGGGTCATATCTAGCACACCAGCATGGGTACTGTGGAGAGCTGGGATTGGCTGTGGGACTAGAGCTAAAGGGGAAGTAAGCAAACCAAGCAGGGGAAGGTAAGAGAAGACAGAAGAGAGGGAGAGACCTAACTCTATGAGAGGAGTCAGACATGTGCAATTGAAAAAGACTTGCTCCTGCCTCTCTTCTGTGAATGTTTGTGAATATCCCAACGGGACACTTTCACAGAGGAGCTGATAGACGTGGTCACAGCCATCAGCCTCGGGACACCAGGCCACAGCGTGTACACTAAGTGGCACTGATGGCCACTTCAGCATCCCTCTAACTGCTGTCCCGTTTCCCCTCCTCGGGGACCACAGCTGTTGCCAGTCCTTGGTTTCCTTCAGGAGGGTGTCTGGGTAGACCAGCCTTTCTGCACAGTCCAAGACACATGAACAGTGAAGTACCTGGCAATCCTTGCAAGCGTGGGCAGGTGGAGAGCTGAGGTCTGCTTGACACCTTCCTGCTCAGAAGCCCAGTGAGCAGTTTCCCTCCCTAAAGCTCAGTGTCATCCCCTGTGAAATGGGGCTTATGGCAAAGCTCACTACTCTGGGTGCATCTGGGGATTTGGTGAGCTCATGTCCACGCCACTGAGCATGGGACCTGATCTATGTAAAATATTCCACGTCTGCCAGCTGCTGGGCACTGCCACTATCAGCCTCAGTAGTGACCAAGGGCCAGGGCACCAGTCAGAGCCCTGGTGCACACAGAGTGACCCCAGAGAAGCGGCCTTCCCTCTCTGAATCCTGTTTCCTTCTGTTAGGTCCCCACTTCATGGGGTGTTGTGGGTATTAAGGAAGTCACCGGCTAATTTTATAGTCATTGAAGTCAGTGGTGTGCAACCTGGTTCCTCAAAGGATCGCTTTCCTGAAAAAATTCCACTGCTCCCTGGAGGCTTATGCAGACCATCCCCTCCCCTCCCTCTTGTCGTGTTTAGCCGACAGCTTTTTGCTCAGGCAGTGAGTGTTAGGGCCATCTCACAGATGGGCTGCAACCAAGTTTGCAGTGAACCCACTAAGACCAGAGCTAGGGCCAGGACTGTAAATGCTGGTCCCAATGCCACATTCCCCTGTCCCAACACAACATTTCCTCCACCTGGAGACCCTGTTACCCCAACCCGGGGCCCCACCAACTCTCTGGCAGAGGCCCTGTTACATCTGCTGCTGCCACAGCCTCTGCCCACCTGTCAGGAGGCAGCAGGTCCCACTGCTACTGATGAAGTTGCAGGCTGCCTGAGCTAATGAAGGGGCTTCCTCTAGGCTGTGCACTTAGCCTTCTGCTTCCAAACCAAATCAGAGGTGCGGCATCCTCTCTGGGCCCATCTCTCTCCTCCATTTTCCTGTTGGGGTCCCAGGGAGGAAGCCACTTGCCTAGGGCCCAGGAACTTTGCAAGCCTCTTGCCCTAGGGAGGAGGATCTTACCTTGAGCTGTCAAGCCTAGACCCTGGCAGGGCGGGCAGGAATGGGTGCAGTCCATGAGTTAGAAACACTGGAGGAGACATTTTGCTGCGTGGCCAGGGCAGGCAAGTTAACTCCTGAGGCTCCTGCCATCGCATCTCGGTCTGGAAGGTGACCAGGTAGGCAGGACGCACGTCTCCCAGATGACTCATTTTTTCTAGAGCAGGGGCCTGGCCGCCAAAGAGGATACATGATTTTGGCTTGTGGGGACAGTGGTGGACCCAGCACCTGGGCTTTATATAAAGGGGCAGCTTTGTTGCCCTGTAAACACACAGACCGTGGGTGGCCACTTCTTCCAGTAAGTTAGCTGGGGAGTTGGAAGTTTAGGTAAAACCTTTTGATTGGCAAACGTTGGCAAATCACCATGCTGTTAAATGAAACATTGTCCTGCCACCCTGGGGCCGTGGGCTGCCTGTGTGCACCCTCTGAAAAATCACACAGGAAGTGCGGTGGGGTCTCCGTGAAGCTGGTGTCCCCCAACCTCAGGGATGCTGCAGAAATGGAATGAGGACCAGCAGGGACTCAGATGCCCACGGAAGCTCTACAGTGGAGAGGGCGGTTTGGGAAGGAGGTCCAGGCCCAGGTCCCTCTGAAACCCAATGGGTATGGGGCAGCCTGGCTCCTGCCCCACCCGCCTTCTCATGTTCATTGTGTCCTCACAGTGTATGCCGCCGGCAAAGCAGCCACCTCAGGTGTTCCCAGCATCTATGCCCCCAGCACCTATGCCCACCTGTCTCCCGCCAAGACCCCACCCCCACCAACTGTCATTCCCATGGGCCCTGCCTACAACGGGTACCCTGGAGGGTACCCTGGGGACCTCGACAGGAGTAGCTCAGGTGAGGCTGGGGGAAGCAGGAAGAGCTGGTGGGGGTGTGCTGGGCATCTGGACACTGAGAGGCAGGGGCTGGAAGAGGGTGTTGGGAGCTGAGGAGGGGCTCTGCTCCTGGTGGGCAGCAACTGACAGCCACTCTCCCCCAGCTGGTGGCCAAGGTTCCTACGTACCCCTGCTTCGGGACACAGACAGCAGTGTGGCCTCTGGTGAGAATCCATCATCCCAAAGTTGGATGTGCCTGTAAGGGAGAGGGCTGGGCCAGGATCCATCCTCCCAAACCGACCACCACCACCCTGTCCTTAGAAGTCCGCAGTGGCTACAGGATTCAGGCCAGCCAGCAAGACGACTCCATGCGGGTCCTGTACTACATGGAGAAGGAGCTGGCCAATTTCGACCCTTCTCGACCTGGCCCCGCCAATGGCCGTGTGGAGCGGGGTGAGCAGGAGCCTTGGGGTCTGAGGGCTTTTAAGCTTGCGGGCCGGGGTTGGGGGGGGAGGGGGGAAGCATGTCTCCCTACCTGCCCCAGGGACTCTTGGTGCAAATTCTGGACCTGGGCAAACCCGGGCTCCTCCAGTAGTCAGTGACACCCCGCTTCCCTGCAGCCATGAGTGAAGTCACCTCCCTCCATGAGGACGACTGGCGGTCTCGGCCTCCCCGGGGCCCTGCCCTCACCCCGATCCGGGATGAGGAGTGGGGTGGCCACTCCCCCCGAAGTCCCAGGGGATGGGACACGGAGAACCCCAGGGAGCAGGCAGGCGGGGGCTGGCGGGCCAGGCGGCCCCGGGCCCGCTCCGTGGACGCCCTGGACGACCTCACCCCGCCAAGCTCCGCCGAGTCAGGGAGTAGGTCTCCCCCGAGTAGTGGTGGGAGGAGAGGCCGGGCCTACATGCCCCCACGGAGCCGCAGCCGGGACGACCTCTATGACCAAGACTCGAGAGACTTCCCACGCTCCCGGGACCCTCACTACGACGACATCAGGTCTCGGGAGCGCCCCCCTGCCGACCCCCGGTCCCACTACCACCGTACCCGGGACCCTCGGGACAACGGCTCCAGGTCTGGGGACCCCCCCTATGATGGGCGGCTACTGGAGGAGGCCGTGAGGAAGAAGGGGTCGGGGGAGAGGAGGAGACCCTACAAGGAGGAGGAGGAAGAGGCCTACTATCCGCCCGCGCCGCCCCCGTACTCGGAGACCGACTCGCAGGCGTCCCGCGAGCGCAGGCTCAAGAAGGTGAGGGCCGCCCTCCCTGGCGTCCAGACCGTCCCTGGGACCCCAGCCGGTCCCCGCGGCTCATACCCTTCTTCCTTTCTCCCTTGCAGAACTTGGCCCTGAGTCGGGAAAGTTTAGTCGTCTGATCTGACGTTTTCTACGTAGCTTTTGTATTTTTTTTTTTTAATTTGAAGGAACACTGATGAAGCCCTGCCATGCCCCTCCCGAGTCTAATAAAACGTATAATCACAAGCTCTGGAGAGAACCATTTGTTCAGCCGCGTAGGGCGGGGGACCGGGACTGCTCCCGTGTGTATCTGTAAAGCCCCACGTCCCGGGGGCGCCGGAGTCCCGGGCCGGGAAGGAGAGACCCAGCCTGGCCCGGCCC
>NC_045454.1:22098566-22116716 GCF_002776525.5 Piliocolobus tephrosceles | reverse complement strand
AAAGGGGGAAAAATAGAAAGCGACGGCGGCTGCAGCAGCGATCCGCCGCCGGACTGGGCCAGGCCGGGCGGCGGCCGCGCGAGCCGGCGATCCAGGGCACCGGCGGCGGCCAGCCAGGGCGGGCCGTGTTCAAAAAAAAAGTCGCGGCGGCGGCGGCTGCTCAGGGAAGGAGGCCCGAGGGCCGCGTGCAGCGGGCGGGCGGGCGGGCTGGGGGCGGCCGCGCGGCGTCCCGGAGCCTCGGGCCGCCCGGAGCCGGCGGGCGGGTGGAGGCGGAGGCGGCGGCGGCTGCAGCGGCTGCAGGAGCGGCGGCGGCGGCGGCATCTCCTCCTCACATGACCCCACTGTTTGTCCCCGTGATCAGCGCGAGCGGCTCCCGTATCTCCTCCGTCCCCTCCTGCCGCGCGGCGTGAGCGCCGGGCTCCGGGCCCCCCCGGCCGCCCGCCCCCTCCCCTCCCTCCCTCCCCTCCCCTCCCCCCCCCCCCGCGCCCCGCCCCCCCCCCGCCCCCGCCCCCCCCATGGACATGCTGGACCCGGGTCTGGATCCCGCTGCCTCGGCTACCGCTGCTGCCGCCGCCAGGTAAGATCCCCGGCCTGGCCGTGCCCCCGCGCCCCGGCCCCGGCCCCGGCCCCGGCCCCGCGGCCTGCAGGCCGGGGCCGCCATGATCCCGAGCGCCCGCGGGCCCGGCTCAAAATGGAGGCCGCCGAGGCGGGGGGGGACCCGGCGCCTCCCGCCCCCGAACCCCGGCCCCGGCGGCGCCCCGGGCCTCAGGCGCAGCCGGTAGGGACGGGGGCCCTGCAGCTGGGCGCGGGGGCGGGGGCGCGGGCCGCGCTGACCCCGCTCCCTCCTGTGCCCCCGGCAGCCACGACAAGGGACCCGAGGCGGAGGAGGGCGTCGAGCTGCAGGAAGGTGAGTGTTTGCGGGGCCGGCCGCGCCCGGGGAGGGCTGGGGGCGCCCGGCGCGGCCGTGATCGTGCCCCGACCCTCCTCGGCCCCAGGCGGGGACGGCCCAGGAGCGGAGGAGCAGACAGCGGTGGCCATCACCAGCGTCCAGCAGGCGGCGTTCGGCGACCACAACATCCAGTACCAGTTCCGCACAGAGACAAATGGAGGACAGGTGAGCCGGCGGGCCGCGAGGGCGAGCGAGCGGGCTGGCGGGCGCGCCGGGAAGGCTCGGACCTGGCCCCAGCGCCGGCCTCGCCGCTCTGCCGCCCCCTGCAGGTGACATACCGCGTAGTCCAGGTGACTGATGGTCAGCTGGACGGCCAGGGCGACACGACTGGCGCCGTCAGCGTCGTGTCCACCGCTGCCTTCGCGGGGGGGCAGCAGGCTGTGACCCAGGTGGGTGTGGACGGGGCAGCCCAGCGCCCGGGCCCCGCCGCTGCCTCTGTGCCCCCAGGTCCTGCAGCGCCCTTCCCGCTGGTAGGTGCCCTGCCACCCCTGGACGGGGGGGTGGAGAGGGGACACTGGCTCTGCTCTTGGGGATCCCCGGGGGTGGGGCAGGTGTCGCTCAGGGCATGCTGCCTTCAAGCCTCAGGCTGCATGGGGTCAGATCCCTTTTGTGCACCTTGAAACCTGGGGACGGTGCTCTTGGAATTTTTTTTTTTCTGCAAAATGGGAATGATGTGTCTAAGAGGAAAGTTTCTTAGAGTGCAAGACGGATTGGCTCAGCAAGTGATCGCTGACCTCCTGCCATGTTCCAGGGCTGTCTGAGACACAGGATAGAATGCTCCTCGCAGAAGGAGTTCCCACTCCTGCTAATTGCAGAGAATGCAGTAAACCCCAAGCACAGCAATGAGGGGACGGGATAGAGGAACAGAGAAAGCTAAGGGTGGTCTCTGTCCTCCTACTCCCCAGGCTGTGATCCAAAATCCCTTCAGCAATGGTGGCAGCCCGGCGGCCGAGGCTGTCAGCGGGGAGGCACGATTCGCCTATTTCCCAGCGTCTAGTGTGGGAGATACTACCGCTGTGTCCGTACAGACCACAGACCAGAGCTTGCAGGCTGGAGGTGAGGAGAGGAAGAAGCCAGGTTGGCAGGTCGGGGAGGCAACGGGCCCAGCAGGGAGGGAAGCCCCTGCAACCAGTTCTGACTTCACCCTGTCTTGCCACTAAACCCCACTATCCCTGCAGGCCAGTTCTACGTCATGATGACGCCCCAGGATGTGCTTCAGACAGGAACGCAGAGGACGATCGCTCCCCGGACACACCCCTACTCTCCGTATGTGCAGGGGACACCAGGAGGGCCTGGCAATGGAACTGAAAAGGAAGGGAGGGGTTTCTGGAGTAGAAGCTGGGCAGTTAGCATGAAGCGGGCACATGGTGTAACTTTTTTTTCTTTGCCTGTTTCTACTTCTTTAGTGCACGTAAAGAAAGTATCATGTTGTTTCTGCACACGGATTTACCTTAAAAAGATAATTTTTGGCCGGGTGCGGTGGCTCAAGCCTGTAATCCCAGCACTTTGGGAGGCCGAGACGGGCGGATCACGAGGTCAGGAGATCGAGACCATCCTGGCTAACACGGCGAAACCCCGTCTTTACTAAAAACTACAAAAAACTAGCCGGGCGAGGTGGCGGCGCCTGTAGTCCCAGCTACCCGGGAGGCTGAGGCGGGAGAATGGCGTGAACCCGGGAGGTGGAGCTTGCAGTGAGCTGAGATCTGGCCACAGCACTCCAGCCCGGGTGACAGAGCGAGACTCTGTGTCAAAAAAAAAAAAAAAAGATAATTTTTAAGTCTAATACTTAACAAATGCTTAGGCAAACAAATCTGCGATAATACGTGCCCCTTTTTTTCCCTCCTTTTCTAGAAAAATTGATGGAACCAGAACACCCCGAGATGAGAGGAGAAGAGCCCAGCACAATGAAGGTGAGGACAAGGTGTGGCTCCGGCTCCCCCCCGACCACCGCCCTCACAGGCTCAGCCAGCCCCGGGGTGTGGAGTGACAGAGAGGGAAGCCAGTCCTGGGCGGGCCACAAGTGCTCCAGAGGACTTTGCTGGATGCTGTAAAGGCAGAAAGTGAGCAACGAGGGGAGAGTACGGTGTCAGAAATAGAGGGACAGGGAGTGTGAACTGGAACGGGCCATGTGTTGACCCGGCTGGTGATCTTGAATTCATGGCCCACATCTAAGGTGGTGGACTTCACTTTCCCATACGGATTGCCTGCCCCACTTGAAAACTGGGGCTGCCCGGGCTCACCTGAGCTGACCTTTCCACGTGGCAGCTGTCATGCTCACATCCCTCACTCCCATGCCTGCCTGGCCTCCAGAAGTAGGTCTGTTCCCCCGGGGAGCACATCTGAGGGAGAAACTGCATGAAGCTCTGCCTCTGGCTACCTAAGGCCGGAGCATCCTGCCCTTTCCAGAAACACCAAGTCTCACCTCAGGTCATTTGGCCTTCAGCGCTGTCCCCTCACCCCCGCCCCACCTGTCAGTAGCCAGTGTAGTGGGCACAGCAGCGTGCAAGTGCCAGGGGAGTGCTTATACCCAAACAACCATCATTCAACAAATATTTACTGCCCGTGGGTTCTGGGCCGAGCAGCACAAGCCCTGTGCCAGGTCTGGAGTCTGGCCTGGAGCGTCGGGGAGGCTGGAAGGCCAGAGGGCTCATGTCTCATGGGTCTCATGGGACATTGATGGGGAGTGGGCTGGGGTGAGGCTTCCCCAGGGAGAGGGGAGTTTGGGTCAGGTTACTTTGTGGGGTGCTGGTTTGGTTGTGGGAGAAGTTCCATCTGGAATGCCTCAGGAGGGAAGATCAGGAAGGCCTTGAATGCCTGAGTGAGGCGCTGAATCTCAGTCCTAACAGTGGCAATGGGGCTGGGGTCTGTGGCCCAGGTAGTTGTGTTCTGAGCAGTTCCTCTCTGAGTTCAGGCCTTCATTCAGTGTGTGCATACTACAGCCAGCCCCCGTTTTGTGTCTTCAGATATGGCAGTGCAGCAGATAACAGGCCAGACGAGGTCTCAGCTCTCTGTGCGTGTTCTGGTGGGAGAGATGGGAGTCATACACGGCCCAAGCAGGCACCAGGCAGCACAGGCAGCCACAGGCAGGAGAGGAAAGCTGGGGAAAGAGGTGGCGGGTGATGGCGGCATGGCACTGTGCTCTGAAGGGCTCTTCGAGAGGCGACATTGAAGCAGAGTCCTGAAGGGACCTGCGGGAAGGGGCCTGTTGAGAACCTCAGGAGAGTCCTGGGCAGAGGGAGAGCTAGGACACAGGCCAGGCCCTGAACTGGGGCCAGCGTGGTGTGTCTGCAGAAGAGCAGAATTCAGGAAAGGAAAGAGGAAGTCGGCGCAGTGGAGGGGGCTGCCCAGGCCAGATGGTGGAGGACCTTGGAAGAAGTGCCCAGTGTGGCTGTGTGGACTCCTGTGATTTTATTCCAGGGTGATGAGGAGCCAGCGGAGGGGTTTGTGCGTGGAGGCTGCTGGCAAGGGTGGTGGGAAGAGGCTGGGAGATAGGAGACCCCTCGGGTGTCAGGCCTGAGACAGGGCAGGGGTTGAGGGGAATGGCGGGAGGACTCCAAGGCTGGAGAGTCAGGGTTTCGTGCTGAACTCCCCTCCATGTTTGGAAGGGAAGGGGTGCGTCTGAACTTGGTTTTGGGATGCAGTGAGTTTGAGGGGCCCCCAGAACAGCCCCTGCCCTACCACTTACCTATGGTGGGGCATCAGGGTGGTTCTTAATCTCCGTGCCTGTCTTCCCTCTGTGAAATGCTGGAAGCACAGCCGCCTCCGACACCTGGTGGGGATGCAGTGAGTCGAGGTGGCCACACAGTAAGGCTGAAGAGAGGACTCGGGACCCTCCCACCCCACTCTCACCCCTGCCTCTCCCTCGGTTAATGTGACTCCAGGCAGTCTTGAGACTTTCTCTCCCTGTGAAGCAGTCTTCGTCACCTGTGCACTTCTCCAGCCCCGTCCTGTCTGCTTTCCTGACTTGCAGAGCATCTGCCCCGTCTGCTCATCCTCTCAGTACCCTCAGCCGTCTGGCTCATGGCTCTACCAAAACAGCTCCACTTCAGGTCACCCATGGTGACCCCGTTGCCACATCAGCTGGCCTCCTTTCCTCTCTGGGCTCCAAGCATCTGACGCTGCCTGCTTCTCTCTATTCATTTCTGGAATCTTCCTTTCCTCCACCCTCTCTGATTCTCCTGTGATCTTTGCCTCTCCTGCCCCACTGTTAACAATGAAATTTCCAGGGCTCTCCCCGTTCCAAGTGAGTAGGTGGGGGTGCCAGGGAATCTGTTTTCCATCAGCTCTTCAGGTGATTTGTCATAGTGGACAAGTTGAGAAACTGCTTTAGCTGTGAGTGTTTCTTTTGTTTTTGAGAAGGGGGTCTCACTCTGTCACCCAGGCTGGAGTACAGTGGCACAACCACAGCTCACTGCAGCCTTGACCTCCCAGGCTCAAGCAATCCTCCCACCTCAGGCTTTTGAGTGGCTGGGACCACAGGCAGTTGCCATCACATGGGGTAATTTTTTTTTATCTGTAGAGTCGAGGTCTTGCTATGCTGCCCAGGCTCATCTTGAACTTCTGGCCTCAGGCAGTCCTCCAGCCTTGGCTACAGGCCTGAGCTGCCACGCCCAGTCTTGCTGGTGTTTCATAAGGTCCAGCCCCTCTTCCGTCGGCCTCAGGTGTATGATGTGTGAGGCCCAGCGACAGGCTTGGAAGCTCTTGGTCAGTATCCCCCAAACTCTGTTCCCACTTGTAGGTGTTCCTCTTTCTTCTTGGTTCCAGAAGAGTGTGTGACTCACAAAAAGCTGAGGACTGTTCCTTGATGTCCTCCCAGGCTTTGCCCACCACCTGGCTCCTGGTAATGCAAAGAACTGTGTTTCCATCCCATTCCATTCCTCTCACTGCAACTCCAGCCCCACATTCTGAACTACCCGTTCAAGATTTCCATCTTTGGACATCCCTGTAATGCCTCCAGCTCAACTCGCCCAAAACAGAATGTGCCATCTCCCCTCTCCAAAGGTTCTCATGCAACGTCCCTCTTTGCAGAGCAGCAAAAGCTACCCCTGTCACAGCTGCCCAAGCCAGAAACTTAAGGCCAGAGCCGCTTTCAGCTCTGCCCTCTTCTTCCCTTATGGCCACAAACCCCAAGTTTCTGTTCTATGGTGAATTTCAGATCCGCTTCTCTCACTTCTCTTTCCCTCCTTCCCACCACTTCTTGGTACCGCAGGATCTCATCCCAGAGTCACAAACTCAAATGCCTGCAGGGGCCTGAGGGAGGGAGGTGCACTTGGCATGTTAGGAAGGGGTGTGTGGCTGGGCGTGGTGGCTTACACCTGGAATCCCAGCACTTTTGGGATTACATTTTGACCAAGACAGGCGGATCACTTGAACCCAGGAGTTTGAGACCATCCTAGGCAATGTGGCAGAACCCTGTCTCTACCAAAAAAAATTTAAAAATTAGCCAGGCCTAGTGGTACATGCCTGTAACAATCCCAGCTACTTGGGAACCTGTGGTGGGAGGGTGACTTGAGCCCGGGAGATGGAGGTTGCAGTGAGCTGATTTTACACTCCAGCCTGAGCAACAGACTCAGGCCCTGTCTCAGAAAAAAATACGAAAGGGTGTGGGGGCCCCCAGTGATCTGGGACACCTGTGTCCTGCCTGAAGGGTGGCCCTTGCCCAGTACCTTCCCCTTGCTGCCCTGTCAGAATCTAGGGCCACTGTTGCCAGAAACTCTGAGAAGCCAGAAATCGAGACTTCTATATGAAATCTGATTTTTAGGTGCCAGATTGGATTGCCTCTTCCGTTTCATTGATTTCTGCTCTTAATATTACTAATTCATGCTTTTTTTGTTTTTTGTTTTGAGACGGAATCTCGCTCTGTCACAGGGTACAATCTCAGCTCACTGCAACCTTCACTTCCCAGGTTCAAGTGATTCTCCTGCCCCAGCCTCCCAAGTAGCTGGGACTACAGGTGCCCGCTGTCACACCCAGCTAGTTTTTGTATTTTTAGTGGAGATAGGGTTTCACCATATTGGCCAGGCTGATCTTGAACTCCTGGCCTCAGGTTATCTACCTGCCTGGGCCTCCCAAAGTGCTGGGATTACAGTAGTGAGCCGCTGCACCCGGCCCCTTCTACTCACTTTGGATTCAGTTTCCTAGGTTTTGTGCTGTGGCTCCCCCGGCATGCCCCACCCCTAGCTTTTTAAGGTAATTTTTTTTTTCAATTTTCTACTAAAATCTTTATTTTACAGGATTTATGTTTCACAGCAGGGATTGAGATGATTCTTAAGCTTTGTCTTTGCCTAACAGCATTTAGAGTTGCCAGTTCACTCCAACATCACTTTAGCTACATCTCACTGGAATGTGTTGTGTTTTTGTTATTCAGTTTAAAGTATTTTCCAATTTTCCTTGTGATTTATTCTTTGACCTTTCTGTTATTTGGAGGCAGATTGCTTAATTTCCAAATATTTGTGGGTTTTCCAGATATCTTTTTGTTACTGATTTTTAATTTAGTTCTGTTATGGTCAGAGAACATACTCTGTATGATTTCAGTTCCTTGAAATTTGATGAGACTTACCCGACGGGCCTGAATGTGTCCTAGCTTGGCAGAAGCTTCTGGGGCATTGGCGAGGACAGGTGTCTGCTGCCATCAGGCAGAATGTCCCCCAGGTCAGTGAGGTCAGGCTGGTTGAGTGTTCAGGCTTTCTATTCTGATTTTTTTTTTTTTGTCTACTTGTTCTACCAATCATTGAGAAGGATGTCCATGTCTCTCACTATGTGTGTGGATTTGTCCATTTCTTCCTTCAGTCCTGGAAGGTTTCGCTTCTGAATTTTCTCTTTTTTTGAGACAGAGTCTCCCTCTGTCACCCAGGCTAGAGTGCAACTGGGTTCAAGCAATTCTCATGCCTCAGCCTCCCAAGTCCCTGGGATTATAGGCACACACCACTATGCCTGGCTAATTTTTGTATTTCTAGTAGAGCCGGGGTTTCGCCATGTTGGCCAGGCTAGTCTCAAACTCCTGGCTTCATGTGATCTGCCCTCCCAAAGTGCTGGGATTACAGGCGTGAGCCACCCCGCCCAGCCTCTGAATTTTAAGTGTCCTATGGAGTTACTGAAGTGCTTCTGTGGAATGAATGTGGCCTTGGTCCTTTATTTCAAATGTGCCATGATGGTGTTCCGAAGCCACAGGCTGGACAGCATCACCACCTGCTGAAGTCAGGGCCTAGACTCAAGGGCCTGGGCCTCTAGAGGAGGATGTGAAATTCACTATAGAACAGAACGCCCTGGTCCTGACGTGCGAGCAGACCACGCAAGGCCTTGACAACCGATCTTTACAACCTCTTCCCGCCCCTGCACACCCTGAAATGGTTTTCAAGCCAACATTTCTGGGATCTTCCCACCTGCCTGCCTTAGAGCCCTTCTCTCAGGAACCAGCCCAAATGTTTCCTGGATCTCTGAGGATTCGTCGCACCCCCATTCCCAGGCGGAGGCCATGGCTCAGCGCCTAGCGTTCCTGAGGCACTGTGTACCATCTTCAGTGGTGACACAAATGCTATGGGGTTAGTGCCACCTGCCCACAGTGGTGCTGCGACTGCCAACGGGGCGCATTGGGGCTACTTCCACCCTGGACCCTGGCCTGGCAGAGGGCCTGGCACACAGTAGGGTGGAGAGTAGGTGTGTAAGAAGTAAACGCGCGCTGGAGAGGATGTCGCTGCAGCCGGCGCCCAGCCCTTGAGAGGGCTGAGGGAAGGCAGAGGCCGAAGCAAGGCCATCTGCCAAGTTCCTCCACGGACCCCTGGGTGAGGAGCGCTCTGCTGGAGACTGCGCCAGCGGTGTCTCCAGGCTTGGACTCTCAGCTCCGCTGCTGCTTTTGGCCAGAGTTCCCAAAGGCAGGTGTGGCTGTCATTGGTGGGAGGGTTCAGCGCACCATGATAGTAATAGGGGAGCAAGCACTCCCAGAGCCCAGTGCAGGGCCTGGACCGTGCTCCATAGCGACCTCTGATCTTTGGGTATTGGTTTTGGAGGAAAGAGCGAGCTCAAGGGTGGAAGAGGGGCCAGGGAAGAGTGGTCACGGTGGGAGGAGGAGAGTCCATGTCCTTCGGGGGTGTTTGTCACTCGGGCCTGAGTGGGAGGCACTGGAGGCAGGGAGAGGCCAGCCAGCGGCACACGGCCACAGCCCAGAGGGGTTTGCCGATGGGGGGGTCCAGCCTTCTCGAGGGAATGGCGGGGCCGGGGAGCTGCTGATCTCCGGGTGTGAGGGTAATGGGCAGGCTGTGGCCCACCCCGCCTTCTCAGGTTCACTGGACCCCAGCCTGGTGTCGCATCACCATTATCCAAGGCCCTGAAAAGACCCCCGGCCTTCCTGCCACATCCGCCCTAGCTCTAGGCTTTGTTCCCCTCCGCAAATGTCACAGACAGCATGGGCCACCCTGGCAGGGGGCTGGGGTTCCGTGGGGTGGGAGTTGGGGTAGCTGAGCATTCTTTCCTGTCCCCACGGTGCCTGGTGCTGGGGCTTGGCAGGCAGTGAAGGGTTGGGACAGCGTGGCTGTAGCAGGCCCTGGGTCAGGGGTCTCAGGCTCCGTGGCACACAGACCCAGGCAGGTGTCAGGACAGCATGTGGCCAGAGACAGGCTTGTGCTGTGTGGGGACAGCTGCTACCCGGCCGACACAGTTGGCATGAGATTGTGGAGTTTTATGGAGGAAAATCACAAATCTGGGTTTTTTAAGTAAAATCTTCTGTGAGTTGCCATCTCTGGCCTTCAGCATAGGGTTTGTGTCTTTCCTGGCCTTGTGGGCCAGGCCTGGGAGCTGCAAATACCAGTTGGGATCTGCCATTACCCTGTGGAGGGATTTTAAGCAGGGGTGAAACATGGTCAGACTTGGAATTAGAGATGAGGAAGAAAACAAAATCACGGTGCCCAGAGTCTCTAGGGAGACTGGAGAATCCAGTGCAGGGGCCATGGGAGCCAGAGAGGGGCACTAGTCCTGCGAAGAGCGGCTCTGCCCATCCCTGCCTCCCAGTACGTGCCCACTGTGACCAGAGCTCCATTTCTCAAAAGAAGCCAGTGACACCAATTACCGTGAGAAATTTCCTTATTTTTAACTGTCGATTCAAAGTTGTACAAGTATGGCCGGGCAGGCCCGTAAAACGAACTCAAAGTGCCTGACCTTTGACGCCCGTCCTAAAAGCGTGTGTGGCACTGGAGGGCCCAGGTTTCTTTGTTCCTCTTGCGAAGCTGGGGTGGGGGCCGGCTGGGCTCAGGGTGCGGCCCCTCACTTCCCAGGGCTGTGGTCTCAGTGGGGCCTGCGCTGTGCCTGGGTGTCCTTGGGCTGAGCCTCTGCCCTGTGAGGACGGCCGCTCGGGCACGAGCCCTGTCAGCGAAGCCGCGGCTGTGGCTCTGTTTCCCGCAGTGGAGCGGAGGCGAAGGGACAAGATCAACAACTGGATCGTCCAGCTTTCGAAAATCATTCCAGACTGTAATGCAGACAACAGCAAGACGGGAGCGGTGAGCATCCCGGACCCTTAGTGGCTGTGGTGGGCCTGGCCCCCAACCCTTGCATGCAGAAAGTCCAACTGCCATGGGGCTCGGGAGTCTTCCCCGGGGTGGAGGCCAGTGGGTGGTGCCCGCCCTAAGGCTCCTGGTCCCCTCGCCCCCAGAGTAAAGGAGGGATCCTGTCCAAGGCCTGCGATTACATCCGGGAGTTGCGCCAGACCAACCAGCGCATGCAAGAGACTTTCAAAGAGGCCGAGCGGCTGCAGATGGACAACGAGCTCCTGAGGCAGCAGGTGGGTGCGGGGCCTGGAGCGGGTCGGGGCCCAGGAGCCCCAGATGCAAGGCGCTGGCCCTCAGCTCCCTTGTCCTCCGTCGTGTCCGCCAGATTGAGGAGCTGAAGAATGAGAACGCCCTGCTTCGAGCCCAGCTGCAGCAGCACAACCTGGAGATGGTGGGCGAGAGCACCCGGCAGTGATGCCAGCCGCCGCCGCCCACGCCGGCCTCTGCTGCCCCCTTCCCCAGCCCTTAGCACAGAGAGGGACACACGCCCCTCCCCCAGCTGCGTTTTTTTATAGTAGATTTTTAACAAAAAACGGGGAGAAATAATGGATTTCTGTGGATACAGTGCCCACCGCCCTCCTCCACTTGGAAACAGTATCCTCCCTCCCCATCCGTCTGTCTGTCGCCCTTCTCCCGGCCCTCAATACGCCCCGGCACTTCTAGTGGTCTCACCTGGAGGCAAGAGGGAGGGGGACAGAGGCCGTTCCGCGTCCCGCTGCCTCCTGCTCTCTGGAGGTACTGAGACAGGGTGCTGATGGGAAGGAGGGGAGCCTTTGGGGGGCCACCCGGGGCCTGGACCTATGCAGGGAGGCCACGTCCCACCCCACCTCTTGTTTCTGGGTCCCTGCTCCCCTTTGGGTGTGTGTGTGTGTGTTTTAATTTTCTTTATGGAAAAATTGACAAAAAAAATAGAGAGAGAGAGGTATTTAACTGCAATAAACTGGCCCCATGTGGCCCCCGCCTTGTCTGCTTGTGTGTCTGTCCATCTCGGGAATGGGGAGGGGCCTGGGGTCTACAGAGCTCCATGCAGCATGGTTCCGCCGTTGTGCACATGGCTGTGTGCAGTCCCTGCCAGCTGCACCACCTGGTACCCAGTGGTTGGTTGCATGGATGAAGGAATTAAGGAATGAATGTCCCCTTTGAGGCCCTAGGCATGCATGAGGGTGTGGGGAGCTGGGGTCAAGGACATGTCCCATGTTGGAGGAGAGGCGGGGGTCTCCGTGTCAGCAGTTCTGAAAACACAACCAGCCCCTGGCCCTGCTCTGCTGGGCTGAAGCCCTCCCCTCTGCACCAGCCAATAGTGGGGCCTGGCCTTGAGCCCCTCACCCCCAGGAAGGGCAGGTGGCCAGGGCGCCAAGCTTGGCCCGTCAGCCTGTCGCCTTGCACCGAGGCTCTGGCGCCTATGCTGTGACCCCTGCCCCTGCTGATGATGAAACCTGTCCTGAGCTGAGATGCAGTGATGCCTGGTAGGGCTGGGGGCTGCTGCCGAGTCCCCGGGTGGGCACGCCCCTATTCACTGGACCCTGCCTCATCCTGCAGCCCCCTTCAACTCCATCCACTCCCAGGAGCTGGGCCTGCCACTCTGCTCACCTCCTGGAGCTCCATGCTCTGCCTTTCCTCCCAAATGTCCTCCCCACCCCCCAGTCGTCTCTTCCCTCAAGAGCCCTGTCTCCTTTTCCTAGCTATTCCTGTCTGAGGCCATCTTTATTCATTTAGTTTTTAGAGACAGGGTCTCACTCTGTCACCCAGGGTAGAGCGCAGTGGCGCACGATCACGGCTCACTGGAGCCTTGACCAACTACAGGTGCGTGGCACCACAGCCAGGTTTTTGTACAGATTGGGTCTTGCTTTGTTCCCCAAGTTGTGACAAGAGGAGCCTCCCACGTGGTGTGGATGAGGAGGCAGATGGCAGGGCCTGTCCATTTCTGTGCCTGAGTGGGCCTTGGCAGCGGTTCAGCAGTCAGGAAGAAGTGTTCACTCTTCGACAGCAACATCCCCAGGCTCTGGTGACTGGGCTGACACTGGATGGCCATGGAATGAAAGGCAAAAGTGGCAAAATGTCCAAGGGCCCATCTGGAACCAAGATTTGTCGATCCCCTAGGCCATGTGCACCCGGAGCTGGGCCTGGTAGTGGAAAGGAATGAAGGCACTGCAGTCAGGCCACCTGGGTTCATCCCCCAGCTAGTGGTGTCCTAAGGAACCGGCTCCCCAAAAACGTCCCTGGCTTGTAGGGTTTGCCAATTTCCTGGTGTCAACACTCCCACCACTGCTGATTTCAGGGTACCGGCATGATGCCAGTGAATGCAGAGTTTCGAGATGTGCACGGTCTGCTCTGTTGAGCCCGTTCTAGCATGCCACTGTACCCTGCTGTGTTTTAGAGGAGATAGGGAAGCCTGGTGGGTAAGAGCAGAGGCCTTGGGTTCAGGCTGTCCAGGTCAGAACCCCAGCTCTGCCTCTGCCTGGGCAAGCTTGGGCCATGCCCTGATCTCTGCCTTCAGTGCCTTTTCTGTAAAGTGAAGGAAATGAGTGTCCGACGTGGAGGAGGCTCCTGAAAGGGAGTAGGGTCTGGGGAGCCCAGGCCCCTGGGGTTGGGTGACTGAGAAGGCAGCCCCTGAATACAGAGCAGAGCTGAAGGTGGGGCAGCAAGGGCTGCTGGGAGAACAGGCGGCACAGGCTGAGTTGGTGCAGAAGTGAGTCAACACATGTGCCATCGTATAAAATGTACTCATCAGACAGCAGATGTTAGCTATTACTATTACTGCTATTTTATGTTTTATAGACAGGGTCTCACTCTGTCACCCAGGCTGGAGTGCAGTCATACGATCATAGCTCACTGCAGCCTCAACCTCCTGGGCTTAAGCGATCCTCCTGCCTCAGCCTCCCAAGTAGCTGGGACTACAGATGTGTGCCACCACGCCTGGCTAAATTTGTTAAAAAAATTTTTTTTTTGTAGAGATGGCGTCTCCCTACATTTCCCAGGCTAGTCTTGAACTTCTGGGCTCAAGCGATCCTCCTGCCTCAGCCTCCCAAAGTGCTGGGATTACAGGCATGAGCCACCGCACTGGGCCATATTACTGCTGTCATTTATGGCCAAAAGTTTGCTCAAACATTTTCCAGTTACCAGAGACACGTCTCAAGGGTCTGACACTGGGAAAACACCACGTGCGGATCAGGGGCACACGCTGATGCTCGCCATGCTCAGGGCTATCCAATGTTCCCTGCCAGAATCTATGCATGTGTGGTGACAGCTTAAAGCAATGGATGCTTCCCCCAATATGCCGGACACTCCTGAGGAGCCTGGCAGCTGCTGGCCATGCTCTGTGTGCATGCAGGCAGTAGGGAAGCGGGTGGAGGAGAGCGGAACGTTGATTCAGATCATCAAACTGCTTAACCACTGAAGCAAAAGGGGTAACTTTCTCCCGATCAGCAGAATGACATCATGATGGGGAAAGGGCTCCCCAGATGGCTGGCGAGCAGTGTGTGTCTGTGACCCCGTCTGCCCCACCCCCTGAACACACCTCTGCCGGCTGAGGGTGACACAACCCTGTTCCCTGTCGCTCTGTTCCCGCTTATCTCTCCCGCCTTTTCGGCGCCACCACCTTCTTGGAAATGAGTCAGAGCAAAGGGGAGGGGGCCCAGACCACTGCCTCCCCTGGCAGGCCCCATAAAAGCCACCGTCACTGGGTCCCAGACACCAGAGCCAGCTCAAGACCTAGCAGTGGGACAGCCAGACCGACAGCACGATGGCACTGAACTCCCAGATCTGGGCCGCTTGCCTCCTCCTCCTTCTCCTCCTCGCCAGCCTGACCAGTGGCTCCGTTTTCCCACAACAGGTGAGAGCCCAGTGGCCTGGGTCCTTAGAAGGGCAGCAGGGATGGGAGAGCCAGGCCCCAGCCTAGGGCACTAGAGACACCCGAGCACTGAGCAGAGCTCAGGACAGCTCAGGGGAACTGGCAGCTGAACAGGAATCAGGCCAGGCACGGTGGCTCATGCCCAGACCACTTGAGGTCAGTTTGAGACCAGCCTGGCCAGCATGGTAAAACCCCATCTCTACTAAAAATACAAAAGTTAGCCAGGCGTGGTGGCAGGTGCCTGTAATCCCAGCTACTCGGGAGACTGAGACAGGAGAATCACTCGAATCTGCGAGGTGGAGGTTGCAAAGTGAGCTGAGATTGCACCACTGCACTCCAGCCTGGCAACAGAGCAAGACTCCATCTCCAAAAAAGAACAGAAACCAGTGAAGCACCAAGTGACAGGGATTGGAAGGTCCTAATTCTGTGCGTATTTACGAAGCCCTTACGCTGTGTGGAGTCTTATTCTAGACAGTGAGGACAAGGCCATGAACAAGGTAGATGAGAAAGGAGACCTCTCCATCCTGGTCAGGGAATTCGTTAAAGACTGATGAAAACATGAGCAAATAATTGTGTCTAGTACATGTTATTCGTGAATCACATAACAGATGGTGGTAGAGTGACCGTGATCCATTCGCCACACAGTAAAGTCACTTTTTTGGTTTGTTTTTTAGAGACAGGGTCGTCCTCTGTTGCTGAGGCTGGAATGCAGTGATGCAGTCATAGCTCCCTGCAGCCTCGACCTCCTGTGCTCAAGCAATCCTCCCACCTCAGCTTCCCAAGTAGCTGGGACAGCAAGCACATGGCACGGTCAAGGGGCTGGCAGTCAAGCAAGTGTTTCATGAGAAAGTGACAGTTGGCCTTCGTCTTGGAGGGTGAGAGATGGAGGCAGCAGAGACCCAAGGAGAGGATGAGCCGGCATAGCCCAGGGTCAGGCTAAGCA
Organism: Piliocolobus tephrosceles; assembly: GCF_002776525.5. Taxonomy (NCBI): domain Eukaryota; kingdom Metazoa; phylum Chordata; class Mammalia; order Primates; family Cercopithecidae; genus Piliocolobus; species Piliocolobus tephrosceles. Next base: position 22,101,438 of record NC_045454.1, on the reverse strand, counting down.
AGAGGAGACGGTGGGACTTGGGGATAAGGCCGAGGGGTGGGCAAAGTCCCAAAGTCTTGTGGGCAACCGTACAGACGCTGATTTTTCCTTGGAGTAAAGAGGAAGCCCCCATAGGCTTTTTTTTTTTTTTTTTTTTTTTTTTTCCTGAGACGGGGTCTTGCTACGTCTTTCAGGCAGGCGTGCAATGGCATCATCTGGGTTCAAGCAATTCTCCTGCCTCAGCCTCCCACGTAGCTGGGATTACAGGCGCCCGCCACCACGCCCAGCTAATTTTTGTACTTTTAGTAGAGACAGCGTTTCACCATGTTGGCCAGACTGGTCTTGAACTCCTGAACTCAGGTGATCCTCCCATCTCGGCTTCCCAAAGTGCTAGGATCACAGGCGTGAGCCACTGCGCCCAGCCTCCTATAGGTTTTTAAAATGGAGAAAACCACAGTTTCATTGGCCACGTTTTAAAAGAAATTAGTCTGCCAGTCAGGCACCATGGCTCACGCCTGTAATCCCAGAGTTTCGGGAGGCCAAGGTAGGAAGATCACTTGAGCCCAGGAGTTCGAGACCAGCTTAGGCAACACAACCAGACCCCATCTCTACAAAAAATTAAAAAATTAGCTGGGCGTGGTGGCGTGCACCTGCTGTCCCAGCTACTTGGGAAGCTGAGGTGGGAACATCGCTTGAGCATAGGAGGTTGAGGCTGCAGGGAGCTATGACTGTGCCACTGCACTTCCGCCTGAGTGACAGAGGGAGACTCTGTCTAAAAAGCAAACAAAAAAAGTGACTCTGCTATGTGGCAAATGGATTGAGGGGCAAGAATGCAGGGAGATGTGTTAGGAGTCTGGCACTGTCATCCAGGCAAGGGAAGACGATGTCCCAAAGAAGAGCAGGAGCTGTGGAAAGAGGAGGAGGCGGATCTGGGAGTTTTTTTTTTAGGAAGAGCCACCCACGGGAAGGTGAGCAGAAGCAAGAAAGCAAGGCCCCTCCTAGGAGTCCAGCTGAGCTCTGGGTTTAAACCACTTGGAGAGGAGCAGGTTGCTGGGAGCCAGTCTCAGAGGTCCGCTGGGCCCCCTGCCATCTTCAACGTCCCCTTCTGCTTTCACAGACGGGACAACTTGCAGAGCTGCAACCTCAGGACAGAGCTGGAGCCAGGGCCAGCTGGACGGTGAGCACACCAGTGACGCCCTTCCCAGCCCCCTGCTCCCTCCGCATGCCCAGGTCGGTTCCCTGCTCACACTCCCTTCCTTCTCACAGCCCATGCTCCAGAGGCGAAGGAGGCGAGACACCCACTTCCCCATCTGCATTTTCTGCTGCGGCTGCTGTCATCGATCAAAGTGTGGGATGTGCTGCAGGACGTAGAACCTTCCTGCCCTGCCCCCATCCCCTCCCTTCCTTATTTATTCCTGCTGCCTCAGAACACAGGTCTTGGAATAAAACGGCTGACTCTTTTGTTTTCCAAAGCAGAGTGTCTGTTGTCCTTTCTCTCTGCCAAGGGCCTGTGGTAAGAGCTTGTCCTGACCCTGCCTTGCGAGCGCCAGTGCTTGGTGGGTCATGTGGGGCTGGTGTGTCCTGGAGGTTGCCAGGAAAGTTGGTGAAGAAAATTTGTTTCTGTTCTCCCCCTTCATGTTGCAATAACGGGGGCTGAAACTTAATGTTTCCTCTCCTTGAGATCTTCCTAAAATAGCCGTAGAAATCAGTGCCTGTAAGGCAAGCTTGTCCAACCCATAGGCCACATGCAGCCCAGGATGGCTTTGAATGCACCCAACACAAATTCGTAAACTTTCTTAAGGCATTATGAGAATTTTTTGTGACTTTTTTTTTTTTTTTTTTTTCTCATCAGCTGTCATTAGTGTTAGTGTGTTTTACGTGTGGCCCAAGACGATTCTTCTTCCAGTGTGGCTCAGGGAAGCCAAAACATTGGACACTGCTATAAAGGTTCTCAAAGTAAGATCCAGGGACTCCTTTTGTAGGTCTCCTGAAGGTGGAAACTACTAAGACATTTTTTTTTCTTTTTTTTTTCTTTTGGAGGCAGAATCTCTCTCTGTCACCCAGGCTGGAGTGCAGTGGCACGATCTTGGCTCACTGCAACCTCCACCTCCCGGGTTCAAGCGATTCCTCTGCCTCAGCCTCCTGAATAGCTGGGACTACAGGCACGCACCACCAAGCCCAGCTAATTTTTGTATTTTTAGTAGAGATGGGGTTTTGCCATGTTGTCCAGGCTGGTCTTGAACTCCTGACCTCAAGTGATCCACCCATCTCAGTCTCCCAAAGTGCTGAGACTACAAGCGTGAGCCACCACGCCCGGCCTACAAAGATGTTTATTTGCCTTTTTCACCGTGGTTCTCTCATGAGTATACAATGGAGTTTCCAGGAGGCTCCGTGACACCTGATGGCATCATTACCAGATGGCTAATGGATTGTGTGCTGGTGTATCTCATGCTTTTAAATGTCCCAGTTTCTAGCCCAATGCGGTTACATGGTCCCAGCTACTCAGGAGGCTGAGATGGGAGGGTTGTTAAAGACTGGGAGTTCCGAAGAAGACCCGGTGTCAAAAAAGAAAAAAGTGGGGCAACCAAAATGAGAGCGATACAGCTTTTAAGAATGGGAGGAGACAGGGACGGTGATTCATGGCTGAGGCAGGTGGATCACTTGAGGTCAGGAGTTCAAGACCAGCCTGACCAACATGGTGAAACACCGTCTCTACAAAAATTAACCAGGCATGGTGGCATGTGCCTGTAATCCCAGCTAGTCAGGAGGCTGAGGCAGGAGAATCACTTGAACCCTGGAGGTGGAGGTTACAGTGAGCCAAGATAGCATTGCTGCACTCCAGCCTGGATGATGGAGTGAGACCATGTCTCAAAAAAAAAAAAAAAAAAAAAAA